>NC_141340.1:3682500-3867500 GCF_037954235.1 Aulostomus chinensis | reverse complement strand
TCAAACAAGCCACAGCTCAGCTGTCTGGCTGCATACACGTCTGTAATTAGTTTCCTTTCATCGACGGGCTGCTGAATCCCACGTCCACCGAGCAGCTTCGCAAGGACTGCAGCTCGTTTTCTTCCTCAATATCCTTCAAAGCCTGATATTTGATTAGCGCTGTTGAAACTGAAGGTTCTTCCCCTCTTTAAAAAAAAAAAAAAGAACTTTTAAAGTGGCTTAAGAGCTGTGGAAAATACTCATGGAACTATGATTCTGTCACACGCAGAAGGCCCTGTAATCACTGTAAACACGGACACGCCTGCACCTCCCTTACTGCGTTCAAAAACTGCCATCAGCTCCCGGCGCTGAATGACGTCCCCCGGAGAATTTTGAGCCTCAAACCTGATGAAGTCTGATTTTTATACGCTAGGACCCTGGTGGTCAAGAATGAACATGCACAAAGTTGTGGAGCTCAATGCCGCTTTTCAGTCCTTCCACAACTCAAAACTCCTTGATTATGCAGCACGATTTCTTTTTTAAAAAATGCGATGAAATTGTGGGAATTTGTAAAAACTGTTGGGGAATCACTTCATCAAACCGCACTCTGTTCTCACTGGGCTATGACCTTCCTGTAAGTGCGTAACCGTGGCGATGCAGCCAATTTTGATATTTCACCAAAGGAAGTAAAACTGCATCAACACTCAAATCCTGTAGACTTCTCCTGGCTGATTTTGAGTCATGGCGCCACCCCGCAGGACAGGAAATATGTCTGACGGACAAGACATTTGATCGACATCAAAACTACGCTGCTGTCTTCATGTGATGCACAGCAAAAACTTGCAGAGTAAAGTGTGTGTTGTCTTGTGCTGCCCAGTGGATGCAGGAAGTGACCATTATCCTACGGTGCAGCATCGGGTGGCTCCCCAACGCAAAATCCATCCAGATTTCACGTCTCTCTCGATCTGTAGAGAACACACAAACACACAGACACACACACACACCAGTGTTCACAAGGGTGCAGGAGCCCTCTCATCACTGATTGTGGCTTTACTAGGGCCCAAGTATGATGAAAAAAAACAGGAAGTGGGAGGGGAAGTTGCTGTTGTGGGTAAATTGCAGACTGGTGCTTTAAATATGAATCCAAATCGTAAACGTAGTCCAAAAATAATGCGCTCTTTCCTCGTTAGCATTGAATTTTTGGGGGCTTTGGAGAAATAATTGGGTTTCTGAAGGTCCGGTGTCTCTGGTCAACCTGCCTCAGGCCCCTACCTGATCATCCTCCCGCCCGCGTGACATTAATGGTTTTACATTTATTTGTCAGATAAATTCCACTTTTCATGTGTTATTTAAATGATGGGAAAGATCATAATCCGAGGCTGTTCATGATCCACGTGTCCACACACGCGTGCTGATCATTCACTCATCGTCCCTTTACGCGCGTCCATCAACGTCCCTTCATGTGACTTTTAACGGGATTAAGAACACAATTCAGCAGGGAAACGCGTTTGTCACCGATTTAATTGGGCGGATTCTGTTAGGAGCCGCTGTTTGGGGGAAGGAGCAGAGCTCGGTGATCCGTCCTCGGCACCACATCATCGAGGAGATCCCACGTTGTTTTCCTCTTTAATCAATGCCGGGAGGTGGTAGAGCCCACCCTCTCGTGAGCCGGCTCACTCCCAAAGAGGGTCTGGCTGGGAACTGCATGGTGGGGGGACGGACGGAGAGCTGACAGAAGCTGCTCAAATAAAAAAAGAAATTGAAATAAATAAATAAAAATCAATAAAAAGTCTACAATTTCGAGAGCAGATCTGAGGTGCGGAGCGAGAGAGGAGGGAAAATGAAGGAAAAGAGTCTGATAGAGACGGCAAAGATGCAGGGCAACGTTTTGGTAAGGTGGCTTTTGATTTGTTCGTTATGCATGACGCCGGTGAAATGATGTTTTGGTGTGAATATCTCGAGGGTTGAAGTATCCCGCCCGTTATGCGCTTTGACGCACGTCCGAAATTGGAAACATATCACGTTTATTGAGAGGATTTCTGAGAGTTCACGCCCTTGCTATTGTTGTTGAGGTGTTTTTTCCCCCTTCTCTTCTTCTTCTTCTTCTTCTTCCACTTCTTCTTCTTCATCTCCCGTATCGCTGCTTGTACAACCGATTTTATAGCCGGGGATGAATAATAGTCAGAAGAGTTGGAAAGTTTTGTGCCGCTTTGATGAGGTGGATCGTAACGTCTGGCCGGGTTGAGTCTCCTCTGGAGCTGGTGGAGCTTGTGAGGGCAGAGGTAACCTTTAGCCCGAGGAGGCTCCCATTAATATTTTACTGCATCTAAAGCCGGGAGGTGCACGAATTATTACCCTTTACGCAGGCAGGCAGCTCTCGCTCTATGGGTGTGAGGGGAGTTAATACCAAAAACCTCCTTTGGGGGCTCTTTGAGATATTGAAGACCTTTTTTATTGTTTATCACGAGATTCTTTAAAATTTAAAATTTGGGGAATATTGTTTATTACCACATTATTTCCCGCTTTGGCACTGAGGTTATCTCATTGTGTGTGTTACTTTTTTTTTTCTTCTAATTTCTGAGGGATCAACTTTCCTCCTGGACTTTGATGTTCATTTTCTCAGTGATTATAAAGCTGAATAAGCCTGGAAAGACCCAGGGCCATTTTTTTAAGGTGTGTGTGTGTGTGTGTGTGTGTGTGTGTGTGGGGCACAGCTGTGTTGAGTCAGGCTCTTCTAATTGGTTCCTTCACTGAGGAGAGTCTTCTCTCCCCCATGGCCTTATTCTGCGTGGAGACGCCTGTCGTTTATCGGTTTCATCCTTGATCAAAGTAATTCACTTAGAATTCAGGATATTGTGTTGTTGCTGCCAGTCGTACTGTTGATAAATGTGCCTTGTGATTACAGTTTTGTTCACATTTCATTTTTACAGCAGGGTTTTGGGTCTTAGCCGCAGCTTGTGGTCGTGGTGTCGGATCAGTTTTGTGCATTTGGGAAAAGAAGGGCATGGATGAGCGTTGGACACGAAGACGCTCGCCGGAGCTGCGGGTTCACTCGTCGTCATTCAGAATCATCCGGGATCGGCTGTTTTAACCCGGTCCAGTACTTGCTGGAAATGCACTGACGCATTTAATTACCGCCGGCTCAAGATGGAGATCTGTCGTCGAATGAGTGGTTGTTGCGGTGTCTTTGTGTTGTGCCTAGTTATCGCTTTATCTATGATGTCACAGAGAGGAAAGTTGGTGCGCTGGTTGGGGGATTCAGGCTTCAGCCGTCAGTCTCTGGGAGATTCCACCGGTTCAGCAGTTCCATCGACGGCGCCTTTCGTGGACTTGTGTGAAAAGTTCTGCGTTTCTTCTTTGGCTTCTGTCTAGTCGAGCAATTGATGGGAAAAAATCAAGCAGGCAGGAGACCAGCTGAATATGGACGCAACCATTTTGACAAACCTCAGGTGTATGAAGAACGTAGCCAGGAATCAGGAGGCTCAGGCGTTTGCACAGTGCAATGAAATCGCTTTATTTAAAGGTTTCTATCATCCTTCTGCAGCGGAGAGAAACCCGAATGGGGGGCGTTTTTATCCCGTCATTAGTGGAGCATCATGCTTGTACCCATCGTCTGCGCTTGACCATCCTGATGGAACTTGGGGAACCAAAGAACTGTGGCTCACATCCAAATTGAACCTTAGGTCGGTTGCGTATTATTTTTACTGCTCTGCTTCTATGTAGATGGATAGATGGATGGATGGGAAGACGGATAGCTTTGTTAATCCCGCCAGGTAAACTGCAGCCAAACTCTTGCTGCTAACGCAGACCAAGAAAAGTCTCTTCCCTTGAGAAATAGACGCATTCTGTTTGTTGCTGTGCGAGAGATCAATGGCACTGTCTGTCCATTAAATATGAAACTAGCTGAGCTTAGCAGCGAGCCTGGAGCTGCACGCGCCGTCGTGTAAATGTGTGATATTACATGTGCGGGACTGTTTCTCGGCTCTTCAAATGGGAAGCATACAATTTTCCAAGCTGTTTCTGTCAGAGGTGGATCAGAAATGCGGCTGGGATAATGCAGCTGATGGAAAAGCCCTCCACAATGGCTTCATCTCTAAATGGAGTCTGCCCCCAGACTCTTGACATGCTTTGGTCCATTTCGGCCTCTTCAGCAAAACCTGAAAATCTTTCGGTTCACTTTGTGCCGGGAGGGCATGTCAGAAGTACACATGTGTAGCCCAGAGCGTGTTCAGCTCCCTCTCCTGCTCCTCTGCTGCCCCTAAAAAAACAGGCAGCTTTCATTTTTCTGACTCTGGGTATTGATTGGTTTATCGCTTTATTGATGTACTCATTTGAACGTTGTTTGCTGACTCAATCAGCTGTGAGACACTTTAACCTCTGGAGTCCCATATAGCAGGTGGCAACATGGGAAGAACACGACAGCGCAGCCGAGGGTGTGGAGCGGCTTCAGCGTGGCAGATTTGCTGCACAATAATCCCGCACTCACGGGACGGAGACAGACTGCGGCGTCTCAGTGGGACGTCTTCTCAATAACAGGGAGGAATCTGCACAGCGTGGTTTCTGACGGCCTGATGTGGCCGTCTGACGTTGTTCTCAACCGTCGGGGATTCTGTCTGCTAGTGAAGCAGGTAGCACTTGAAAATGAGAGACAAAACACCCCCAAGGTGTCATGGCGGTGTCTGAAATTGCAGCTAATCAAGTCTGCATCCAGGTGCCTGCAGGGCTAATGACAGCTGAGATGTTACCACGGGACACATCGGTGATTTGGTTGGACATGTTTTTTTTTTTTTATGCCCGTCGTCCTAAATTTTATGAACTCGGATTGTTCTCCTGCTCGTTCTGCCTGTTGTGTCTGACAATTGGAACATCCTCACCCAAGGGCGAACCGCGTCTGTCTTTCTTTGGGCTAAAACATAAAACACTCATGAATTCCGCAGATTTGATTTCAGGCAGGAGCAGGGATGTTGTGGATGTTACGCAGCTATTGAGTTAATAATGATGGCGCCAGCTCTGTGCTAATGTACGGCAGGCGTGTGCACGTGAGTGAGGTGGAAGAAAACGCCGCTCCACTAGCTTTAGTCCAACACAATTCCCCTGCTGTTGATTCACGTACGGGTGTTTACCCACACACACTTTCAGCTTCACGGGTGTATTGATCGTTGTAATTACAGAGCCATAGATTGATTCCATAGATTTTAATTTGATGTGTAATAAATGGGAAACACACGACTGGGCCTCAAACAGCCTCTGGTTCAATTAGACCTTCATTCCAATCCTTTCTAAACCGACTGCACCGGGTCTTTCTATGCAGTTTTCCCAGGTTACTGTAAATGCCTGGAAGGCTGCATGGCCTATTTGGCTCCATTGTACAAACCCACTCACATGTGGGTTCTGTAAACCTGCCAAGAGAAACCAGTTCCTTTACTATCTGTTGACGAGTTGCCTTTCTTCTTGTGTTATGTTGTGTCAAGTTTGACGCCACAAAAACCGACTAAATAGCCCCTTTGGTAGGCGCCAGCGTTGAGGGTGGCGACGGTGCTTTGATGGTTACCGTTCTCTGTCTTTTTTCTGCAGACAGAAACCAGGTGTGAACAAGTGTGAGTGGGTCGTTCTGGCCCGTGGCAAAGAGGCGTTGGTTCTCTGGATCCTCCGGTTCCAAGTGTTGCATTTAATGTTTTTTCCTGTACGAAATAAATGAAATGAAAAGAATCACGAAGACGCTTATCAGTCATGCACTGGTGGAAGCGTCATCCTCCTGTTTCCACAATTTGCTTCGGTCATTTTTAAACGTGACAACGCGTTTACCGCAAGTCAGAATAAACAAAACAACACGTAGTAAAATCTTGATGTCCCAAAATCCACACACCAGGACGTCACCAGGCTCCTCCTGAGGCTCATTTGTGGAACTCTTGATGTTTTCAACGCAAGACGGTTCAAAGCGGAGGGCGGCGATCACCTCAGCGCACCCACAGCCACTGACTCTCTTCCCCCCGATCGGACCGAGCTGATGTGGTCAAGAACGCCGCCTGGAACCACGAGCTCTGACAGCGTAGGGAGCCGCAGGCCGCATTTTGATGGAGGGCCATCCGGCGTGATTTGGTGCTCCACTACACAGTTAATGTGTTTTCAATACAAGCATCATGACTACGGGCCATCTTGTAGGTGTCATGTCAATAGCTCACTTCGCCTGTTTTCATGCCTCGCTTTTTCAAACCAAGTAAAGAAGTGAAATCACAGCACTGTTTGTCTGCCTCCGCATGCATGCTGCTTTATTGATTGCAGTGCGATGCCTGCTGCACTGTGCACCGTGATTTTCCAGACATCTGTGCGCTTGTTACCTGCTGTCTTGCTGTAAATGAGTCAGCATTACCATCATGGCTCTTTTGACATTGTTGCTGCTGCATTCTGTTGCTTTTTAAATACATCGAACAAGATCTAAAAAAAAAAAAAGGGGGGAGTGAGACATCAGAAACACGCAAAAGGTAAGGCCAACAAAAAGGTCTTTTTTTTTTTTGTAACCTAAAAATGATAATTTTACACCATTGGTTTACAACCGTTGTTGCATTCTTTTTAAGTCCTTCGTCCAAAGCTGCTGCTGTTGGTCATCGCTGGTGCTCTTGCTTTGAAATCAGCTCTCTCTGCATGGCGTCTGCGGACACTCGGGGAATATTTTGGATCTTGATGGAGGTCAGCTGTTGTCAAATCAGAAATGCAGGAGGCCGCAAAGCCTGGCATCGATGTATAGTGACCTTTTATGTCGGCCGGGGGTTTTCAGAGGTTTGGTTGCTCAACAGCAGCGTTTCATTAGGCTCGCTGGAATCCATCATTCTGAGTATTTCAGCCTTTTGGCTACTTTGGTTCGCCGGGCGCTGGAGTGAGGCTGGCAGGTGTTGGAAGGTTTGTCAGCGTCCGGGGTTGAAATGTTCAGATGGTCAACTGATGTTTTCTCTCGTGACGCCAGTTATGTGTTGCAGCTGAAGAGGACGAATGAAGAAATAATTGTAATCGTCCGCTGACGGAGGAGCCGATCGATGAGAGTCACTTAAGGACGCCTTTGTCTGCTGGTTCTAATTTACAGAACTCATTTCGGGGCATGTCTGCCTCTGCTTCCAAAGCTGCTTGGATTTCTTAGACCAAGTAAACCCTTTTTTAAAGATATTTTGATCACGCCTGCTTCTCACGAGCTCCCCACGCATGTCTTCGTCGGAGAACGTTACTGATAGACGAGATTTGTATGAACAATAATCCGTTCTTGTGTATTTGCAGGTTATTGAGATGTTGTCTGAGGAGCTCACGGGTATCGATCCCAATCTCCAGGTGAATTCCTCAAATTCTATTAATTTTTCATCTGGCAGATGGTGTTTGCTTTGTGTGTGTGAGTGTGAAACCCTTCTCTCCTTAAGATAATGATTTTTACCACGCTGGCTTGTGAAAACCTGGATTAGAGATTAAAACTACCGATAACGAAAGTTACTCCTTTTTTTTTTTTTAAATACATAAAACATTCACACAGGGAAATACGAGTGAGCGTCCACACGAATTCACACAAGTGTTTTCACAAACATGAATCATTCATTGCTGGCGACCTGTCCAGGGAGGACCCTGCCTCTCGCCACCCCCCCCCCCCCCCCCCGGCTACCCTCAGCGGATGGATGGGTGGAATTATCCAGTTGAAGGCAGAAATATTCCAGAGATCGCCCCCCCCCAGTGAAAAGGACGTATTGATGTTGCAGTGACAGATGCCAGAGTGGAAAGAGGAAATGGATGCAGTGAGTAAACCCGCGTGTGCTGGACGGATGTTTGTTTCAGAAGCGCCACTACGAGTGAGCCCAACCCTGCAAGTGTTCCTGTGTTCCTGTGGCTAAACGAACCAGATCTTAGCAATAGCGCCGTCACGTCAGCAGCAGGTCATGTGATCACCGGTCTGTTTGTCTGTTACTTGCCCGTATAAACCAATAGACGGATTTTGATTGAGTTAGATGGGAGGATGGATGAAATTACAAAGGGGTGATGAGCTCTTGGAGGCGAACTGGAGAGGAGGAGGGGGGGGGGTAGATTCTGGATCCTGAAGGATCTTCTTTATCTTTTGCAGGCTGTAGTCGTGTACCGTGTGTTTTTCTGGACATGACAGGGACCAATTTGACCAATTTCCTTGAGCAATGATTCAAAGAGAGAGCAGGAGACTTATCTGTGGATGGCACGGAGTATTGTTGAGCAGATCTGAGCATGTTCTGATGAAACTCCTCCAGGCCGCGTATTTTAATTAAGCTCCCGGAGATGGAAGGGATTGTGTTCTTGATCTGCGATCTGGAAGAGCCCCCCCCCCTTTTTTTTTTGGCGTTTGGAAAGAGAAATAATGAATTGATTCTGATGATCCTACGTTCATATTCGCTCTGGTGCCTTCAGCTGCTCTGCACCGTGACTCTGCAGCCTCTCATTCGCCAGCTAGACTCCATCAGACTGTTCAAATTCCTCATAAAAACACACACACACACACACACACACGCACCTGTTTAGATCATTTTACCCATCAATAATCTCACCTTATTCTGTGTCTTGACTCGATTTTTAACCCTTGGTTGTACGGTCGTATTTATTGAGAAAAACAATGATACTGCTGGAGTCTGCTGGAAGATAAAGAATTTTATCGGGAGGAAAAGTATCGACATGTATTCCTGTATGCATATTTTCTTCCACGTGGAACGTTTAGGTTGGAGGACTTGCTGTCCTGATCTGAGGGGGTCTGTCTCAGCTACCAGCTGGAATCCTGCTGGACTCTACTCGCTTTAATGGCCACTCTGTCTCCTATT
Source organism: Aulostomus chinensis (assembly GCF_037954235.1). Taxonomy (NCBI): domain Eukaryota; kingdom Metazoa; phylum Chordata; class Actinopteri; order Syngnathiformes; family Aulostomidae; genus Aulostomus; species Aulostomus chinensis. The sequence goes on along the minus strand of NC_141340.1, from coordinate 3,858,711 downwards.
CTCAGCTCACAGGTGATTGAACTCCGTGAGGCGGTTACAGCGGAGCCAGGCGTTGCTCTCACCTCCTCGTGTGTGCGTGGTGATAACCTTCCTCATATTCGCCTGCGTTTTCCCTCCTCGTCCGTACGCCGTGGTAGCGTCTGTGCAGCCTCTCCCCAGGCCTGAGCAATCAGTCAGCACTTAGCCAGCCTGCTACATGCTGAGAGCTCCAGCCAAATAATGAGTATACGGAAGCTGAATATTTCATAGCACCTGCCCGCCCATCCATCCATCCATCCATCCATCCCTCCCTCCCTCCCTCCCTTTCTCACTCAGTTGCATCTTGAGCCTGAGCACCGCTGCTAGTTAAGGTGTGATTGCTGCATTGTTGGGTTTTTTAATGAGGAGACGGAGTAATTGGGATTGTTCAGGTTAGCCGTCTTTCGTTTTCTTTCTTTCTTTCTTTTTTTTCTAAAAGTGTGTTTTATGTGTACAGACTCATCATAGTGGAACAGACAAGACAGTGTTAGGCTGCTCAGCGTACTCTGAATGTGCAGTGTATTTTATAAGAGAGGCGTTGGAGAAGTGTTTTAAAAGGCGATGCAAGTGGATGCTAACTGTTTTTTTCAAAATAAAAGGATTGATATTAGATGTTCAACTCAGATGTGGGTCATCTATCCCGACAATGCTCCTCTGTCTGTCTCAAAGGTGGTCACGTTTCATTTAAATAATCAGTCTAATTAGACTGTTCAGACACCTAATTGCTAAAAATTTATGAGCTGCCACTCAAGAACAAGACAGATTTAGCTTCTGATATGTGACCTGGCAGCCAAAAATAACATGAAAGACTTTCAGCTTACGTTTCTGGCTTTTTGCTCCTTTATTTTTTCAGTAAGTGGCTTTATTTTAATATGCATTTACAGTTTGCATCATTAGAGCTTATTTTTCCATTGATGTTACTAATGAGTCTTGTGGTTTTTTGCGACAAACGCCGTGATAATGAGGTAATTATGACCCTTTTTGCATCAGCCAGAAGTTAAACTAGCATCCGCTCAAATCTGGATTTGGTCCGCAATGGGAAAAGTTTGAATCAGCCCAGGGCAAAATATCCCTCAGAAGGAGCGAGAGGTATTTAAACACAAAACCATAGTGAATGTGGTCATGTGATAGAATGTAGCGGTAGAGTGGACGTCCAGCAAACGAAGGGTCGCTGGTTCCATCCTCACTCTGCCCAGTGACCTTGTCAAAGTGTCTGAAGATACTGAACCCCTCATTGCTCCTGATGGGTAGGGTGGCGTCTTGCATGGCAGCCTCACCATCAGTGTGTGTGTGTGTGTGTGTGTGTGTGTGTGTGTGTGTGTGTGTGTGTGTGAGAATGGGTGAATGCGATGACACTGTAAAGCGCTTAGAGTGCCGCTAAGGTAGAAAAGCTCCATTTACCATTCGAGTCCATTTAACTCTCATCGTGCTTCCGGTGCTTCCAGTCTGGAATGACGGACAGTTGTGGCTCCACCACCACCAATTCAACCTGTTCCCGTTCCAGCAGCACACAAACCAACGTCTATCAGCCGACGTGAAAAGAAATGACGGTGACGAAGAGCGTGGTGCACAAAGAAAGGCAGCTCCTCCACATCTACAATGGGAAAGGTGTTAAATGGCTTCTTTGTAGCGGTTTACCCACCCAGACACCCCCACCATGACCCCCACCACATGCAGGCGGAGTGGAAGAAGGTTATATGACAATATGAGGGGGAAAAGTTTGAAGGTAATGTTGGGACTGCATTCAAAACTTCTCACAGGAATGTTCTAAAATGCTCTTTGAGTCTGCAACTTTACATTCATGACTCACATCTGAAAACAACCTGAGCAAACAAGAATTTTATGGAAAGCAAAATGTAAATGTGTCCATTTCTCACATGAAAAAAAGGAGCTGCCATTGATGTTTGCCGCTCATGACCGCCTTTCTATATAACCTTGATGAAAATAAAGGTGAAGAAACACTCCGAGAGAGAGACGGTTTCCAGTCGGGAGCAAGTTTCTACAGTTTCATGAAGTACAACACTGGAAAATGCCTGCTAGGAAGGCAATTAATCTGAGAGCATATGCACACTTGAAGTGATCAGCAGTAAATGTACATGAAATTAATGGACTGCAAAAATGGAAGTATGACCCCTGAAGCTTGATCACAGCTGACACATGGACTGAACTATGAATATATACACATCATATATATATATGAATATATATATATATATATATATATAATATATATATATATAATATAAACTGTGTCCTCCCTGCCTCCTGCCCAGGGACTACAGACGTTAATTAGCCTAAAGCTAACTGATGCAGCTAGTTAGCTGTGAATTGTGACCACAGATGTTTCTGAAGGAACTTGAATGGACAGCGATTGAAGGAGCTGCCAGCACCCGATGAACTGTGGGTAATAAAGATGCTACTGTGACAGAGCTAAACTCAAAGCTGCGTCCCATAATCTGTTGTGTTGAAAGAAGCTAAACCTGGTAGATGTACAGGAGAAACCGCACCTTCACCCACAGTGGGAATGAAGGACTGGGGATAAAGAGAAGCTAAGAAGCCTGAGAAGAGCTGGAAGAAGGCCTGCGCCCTGCCTGGCGGAGGAGCTCCGCCCGTGTGAGCGCGTTAAGGATGATTTCCCTCTGTGAGACTTGTTAGGACCCTGACATGATAAGCTGGTTCCCACCACTTACTCACGGCACCGAGCCTGACAGCATTTCACAGGCAGGGAACGTGTGCACAGCATGAGCAAGCAGACAACGGCGACTGGGTTTGTCTCGCAAGGTTTCTGTTCACCATCTTCTGTGTAGAGTGACAGTTTGGAGTACTAGAACGGTACACTAGTGGTAGAAGTATGTGGATGGTAAGATGGATGCTGAGGAGCTCTCTCCTGGTACTACAGGAAGCTGTTACAAGGTACAAATGAGTCAAATTTAAGTGAATGAAAGAGTCAAAGTCGAGTAAAGCCGGCTGGCAAGCGTGGGAGCAGATGGAGGAAAAGGTGCAATGCCAAGTTTTTGACTTTCAAATGGGACCGCCCGCTCCGACATCTCGGGGGAGTTTGGAAACCCATTAAAATCTCAGCTGAGAAAAAACAATTCAGCCAAAATTAACTGCATTCTGTCAGACTGGGCGCATAAACATCTTTTGGAATCGGAGGTAGCAAGAGGCTAACACAGACAAAGCAAAGTGGGCATGAAAATCACCTTGTGATGAATTTGCTGGAGGAAATCTCCCGGCTCAATTTGTTGGGGGTATCTGTTTGCTGCTGGCTCACAAATAACATTCAAATATCATATTTGGTGCTGTTTCCTGACGGTACTCAGATGCATTTTGAGCACAAACAATTTATTTTTCGTGCGTGCAGCAGTGGAAGATGAAGTTGTGGATCAAATGATCCTCCCTGGCAAGAACTGAAATGGTCATCGTTGTCATATTTTGGAGGAATAAATGGACAATTTCCATCCTTCCTTACATTGTCTGTGGCTTATCTGAGAGTGGATGTGGTGGCAGCAGACTGATACCGTCCCTCTCCCCAGCAACACACTCCAACTCCTCCTGGGGGACCCTGAGGCGTTCCCAGGCTAGATGATATATATATATATATATAGATATAAAATCCCCACCAGCGTGTTCTGGGTCTATCATGGGGCCCCTATCATTTAGACATGCCTGGAATACCTCCAGTGGGAGGCGCCTAGCAGGCATTTACTCCCGCTGTCCGAAACTGCGGCGACGGTGGCCAACTGTTCTCAGAGTTTCACTCCAGAGGGAACTTGGAGGAAAACGATGATTTCAGACTTTAAAGTCGAGGGACTGACCTTGAACAGGATCGCTTTGGTCGAGCTTCACACGATGGCGATGCCGAGAAGGAGCGGCTGTGTGGGCTTTCTGGCAGGAAGCCCTCATATCTGCCTGGAAGCTTGACCATGCAGCGCAGCAGGGTCCACTTGTAGCTAACAAGATCGCACAAGACAGGCAGCAGGTGTCTGAGTCCTTTAGTAAGGTTTTTGCTCCCATTTTTTGATTCATTTTTATTCATTTTTTTGTGTTCAAACAGAACCTTGACATGAACGGTGTATTACTGTGGCAGCAGTGGCAGAGTTTTCCTGTGTGCCTTCAGAAAATATTGGGACTTTCATCGAGGCTAAATGTAAATTAAACTCTCAAGGCACTTGTCAGTCAACCTTCATGCCCAAACTGAACTTTTTGGAAATGTGAGGGATCTGACACGAAATCTGTTGACATCGAACAGGAAGTAAAAATATGATGATTACATTTATAATCTCCGTCTGAATGTGAGATGTGACTGTATACAGTTTATGAAACCTGGAGTCAATCATCCGTCAAAAGGTTGAGGAAAAACTGCTTAAACCTCTTGAAATGCCTGTAGCCATGAAGTGTTGGTGATGTCGTTCTAAATTTGGCCAGTAGGGGGCCACAGTACAGCTTACTGAAGGGGTCGGAATCAGTTGCTGAGCTCTTCAACCCTCGTTTCTTTGAACGCGTGTTCCCACTGATGGTTGGACTTCTTTTTTTTAATGTTGTTTTAATCCTTCAATGAGCCGTTGTCAAGCACAGAGGGGAGACGTCCCTCCTAGTGACAGCAAAATCAGCAATCACTTACGTAGCCGACGATGACGATAAACAGCAGTGTGTTGGATGCAGTCGTGAGGCGCAGCATAAAACGGTCTGTGTACACTTCAAAGTTCAACTCTGCACTGGAGTTGGAATGCTTCGCCTATAGAACCACTTTCTTCTCCGACTTTTGCCACGAGGCAATCTATGATTAATCTGTGCCATTTTGTTCCTGGCAGAGGATGTTGGGGAAACTGCCAGATAGAATTCTGGGTAATGATGTACAACTCAGTCTAACAGGATTCTTCGGTTGCCTGTCTAGTCTCCGTATATCAGGGAGGGCTCAGTGCGCGACTGTACACAGAAAATTCAATTAGCCTTGCTTCCATGCTCTCATAGTCATGTCCATCTTGTAAGTAAGCAGCGTGCGTTTCAACTATGACATAAAACAGATGCCCAGACTCCCTGTTCTGCACTGTTGTTGTTCTCCCTGTTGTGTGGTGAAGACGCCATCGGCAGCAGCTCCCAGTTAGAGAGGCTTTCTAATGAGATCATTAAAGCTAGCCAGACAGAAAATGAAAAAGCACCTGTTGTAACAGAGAATAGTGTGTATTCCCTAAACATTAGAGATATATTACCTTGAGGTGCATTGAGAGAAAGCTTTGCACTGCTAAATTAACTTTTATGTCCTCACTTGGTGTTCCTGATTTATTATTAATTATGATCTGGATGTACGGGATTCATTTGAATTAATTGGAGGTCTCTCAAACGCCCCACGGACCGCCACCTCTCCCGCGTGTTACACAGTTTCACTGAGGGCAAAAATCACGTTCTGCATATTTGAATCATTTTTTTTCCCCCTTCTTCTCAAAGTGGGGCGGAGATGCAGCAGTCTTTACACGAGAACTGTGATGCGCTTCATTAGAATTCAGAAAAGAATCCCCAAACAAGAATAAAAGACCTGGAAATGCAAAGGTTCATGGGCATGAATATAACATCTTTGCCTGACAGCCAGCAGTTACTCACACTTTCAAGGCCTGTTGGAGGGAAATCAATCGGGTGTAGATGAGGCAAAATGCCTCCTCAACTTAAGCAGATACATTCCTTTCATGATTTATTGTGATTCTTATGCTTCCGGTCTGTAAACTCGGACGAGTTGAGTCTGAGGCGATGGCAACCTGGCACTTTATTCCGCTACAGAAAGCTGTACGGTAGCTTTGAATGTGCTAACAAACAAACAGGGAGGTGATGAAGACAGTCGGAATAAAAATTATTGTCAAATTTTTTGTTGTTGTTTTTTTTTTTCAACCAGGGATACATTTGTCAACCTTCTCTGTTGGAGGAAGCTGTTGACCGGGGGCATTCTCTTTGCGGCCTGTTATTGCTGGAACGCCTGGCAGATATTTCTTGGTGCACGAAGTTCAAGGTCACCTTGACAGGCCTGCTGAGGAAAGCAATCCAGCTAACTGTAGAGTTGGACTACAGGGCAGTCCCCTTCCTCGCTGTGCATAAGCGAAGTTTGCTAGTTCGATCTCTTCTGAGATTTGACCGAGCTAAACCAGATAAACCGGTAAATTGTCATGCCGAATTTTCTTTGTGTTGCATTCACTGACAGGATGTGTCACAAAACTTGGTTAAGGATCAGTGTAGTGGAAAGAAACACAGACGGCAGCGACGGTGCATCGGTGGCGTCTGTTTTCGGTTTTCATAATGAACCTTGGAAGACGTTCAGCGCCGCTTGAATACAGTCAGGGTTTTGGCAGAGGCGATGAAAGTCGCAGAAGTTACAGTTGGTAGCGGTTCTCCATGTTTGCATCTCCACCTGAGTTTTGCCTTGCCATCGATGCAGAGAATCACCTGCGTCAATCACCCACCTCTACTGTTGCATTAGGTACTCGCTGCTTCTTTGGCCAAGCTGGGAAAAGGAGCTACTGCTGTACGTCCGTCAAAGGAGTTTGCTCAGGTTCAGATCAAATGAATTGCAAAGACAGTCCTTAGATGGACAGGTCATCTCCCAGGGGCTCCTAGATTGCTAAAATACGTGTCCTACTAGGTAAACCTTGTTTCACTTCTTCTGGGTCAATGCTTTGTCCACTGGCTGTACCAATGCCAGGTCAACACAATTAGTTTAGCTATAATAACATTTCCTCCAGTGTGTCTGCAGCTCTTGGAGCAGCATTTCTCTTCAGGAAAGCACTTCTGTGTCAGGTTTCTTCTCCTATTTGTCTGCCTGGAGTCAAACCTTGTCAAACAGAGTGTTTTCATCCATGAGGAGCACAACCTCAGCGTGTCCCGTCGCCCAAAGCCTGTCGATGAAAACATCTGGATGCATGGCACGAGATTCGCGTCCGCAACTCAGGAAAAGGCAATCCCTGGTTAATGTTTGAATTCATTTTTTAAATCCTGTCCTCCAGTCACACGTCCATCCCTGCGGGGATCCTTCACCATTATGTTGTCAGATGCTTACCTCGTGGTCGCCGGTTAGTGTTCAATGTTCTTGTTTCATTGTGGACCGATTCCACTCATTTTTGTCACTTTTTATCATTCCGACCCCCCAAAAAATAGGAGAACGGAGGTCTAAGGTTTAAACACAGTGGAATTATCCTTTTAACTGATTAAATCTATCAGCTGTAATCAATACAGTAGCTCTTAGTGTGTATGTGTGTGTGTGTGTGTGTGTGTGTGTGTGTGAGAGAGGGAGAGGGAGAGGGAGAGGGAGAGAGAGAGCGAGAGCAGGTGATATACAACAGCTAATTGCAGAATGTGCCAAAATCTGAAAGGTTGTATTTCTGTTGAGCCGCGGCCGTCTGACTGTATGTTCCACACTGAACCAGTGCGGCGGCGGCGCCGTACTGTACTCAGTCAAGCTGAAGTAATGGATTACAGTAGCGACCCAGGATGGTTTGCCAGCCCCCACTGATTGGGCAGATGCTCACTGGCATCCATCCACACCAGTAATACAGTACAGGTGGTACACACACACACTTACACACACTCCAACATATGGAGACCTACTTTTACAGGTCTAGTAGAACAAGATGTACAGTAGCTGCATAAGGCTGGATTATCATGACTTTATTTGATGCTGATGCCAAGAATCCCTAAATGCTCCTCCTCAACATGTTGCTGCGCGTTGTGTAGAAGCCTCCTGATGTAAATGAACAGGTTCCCAGTGAGAAATGTTGGGGTGGGGGTGGGGGGGTAATTGGTCTCATCATCAGGGGTGTCTGGTCAGCAGAGGGTGCTAAGGCTGCACCCTGGATGAGCCATAAAAATAAAAACTCGTGCACATCTTCCTCCTCCTGTCCGCGTATCTCAACAAGTCTCGGGCCACTGGGAAATCTCTGATTTGCAGTTAAACATCAAACTTATTCCAGATATTAACATGAACATGGCCTCTGGTGAGAGCAGGCAACAGCAACCTTTTAAAACCCAGACAATTAGCCGGAAAATGTTAAAAAGCTAAACAGCACTGAGAGATACGGAAGAAATGCTGCACTTGCAATTAATGTTTTAGCCGGTAACACGCTTCATTGTCAGGAGGTAAAGGTCTTACCTCGTCACATCATCTTGTTGTATCGTCATGACGAAATAATATTGGTTTTCTCATGATGTCAAAACATGTAAATAATATACCTCTGTCTCAGGTTAGCTTGTCCTGCTATCATGAGATAAAAGCATCAGAAATAGGCTTCCGTAGCGTGGAGCCTCAGAGAGTCTGTCTTGTATACTGTTTTCTTTGGATCAGGTAGAAAGGATTACACCGTCCAGCTTTAGTCTGCGTGTCTTAAGACAAGAAAAAAGCTCGTCATGTGCTTGTTTGCGTTGCTCTCCGTCTCTGACTACAAACTAAAACTGGCTTCAGGGGCACGCGTGTCAGTCTTTATCCATTTTAAAGGGGATACCTGGCGTCCGACATGGTCGATTTGTCATGAAGAGCAGGAGAACACACCCATAGACGCTGAACAGCATCAATTCATCACCCTATATTGACTGGCCTCGGCTTCTTCCTCGCCATCTGTTATAATCATAGGTAGAGGCATCAGAGCTGTGCTCAGAGGATTTTTTTTAGGTTTGTAATATGAAAGCAGCAGCGGCGGGGTATCGACTGATGTGTTTCTGCTGGTCACTCACCTTTTTGGGTTGCAGTATACAGTAATAGCACTGAGAGGCTTTAGCGGTAGTGATACTGCAGACATTCACCACATCCCATCCTCCACCATCCCTTTCTTTCATCCTTGCTTTCTCCCCGCTTAACCTTTCAACGCACTTTCCTATATTCCACATTTACTGTCTTCTAATGACATCTGCCTCAAAGCTCCTCCGCTATCCTGTGGCATTTAATTTTTCCCAGCAAACAAGATGGAAAGACTGCTGAATAGATTGATAGATTTGTGTTATAATGAGATCGCTTTAACTCAAAGGCTGTCAGGTGAGAGCGTATCTCAGCGCCCCCTGGAGCCTTGTAAAGGTCAACGTGCCTCTTAATCAAACATCAGGCAGGCCAACCCTACTGTCAGCTGGACGTTGCTTCTCCCTCCCTGCTGAGTTTAAAGTTCACTCCCATCTGCTCCCAGGAACTTACCCCCAGCCACAAAATGGCGGCGGTTATGCTCTCATAAAGCTGTCGCGAGGTAGATTTGATCGCCGTTTACGGGCAGACCTGGTGATGAAGAGGGCTCTTTGCCCAGCTCTGAAAATGAGCACATCCCAGCTACAAGGGACAGTGCATGACAGTGACGCTCAAAGGAGCTTTTCTCTTTACTGAACTTCATGCGGTCTGCGTTATTTATTGGCTGTCATTGCACATTATGATTTTAATACTCTTGACAGCGTGAAACACATGGGACCTGGCGAGGGCCGTTGGAGGCTGGAAATGCGTCAGTCAGCTCCGACAAAACCAGGATCACAATGAAGGAGGGCTGCTTTTATTTTGAAGGCCACAGCATTGCGCTTCGTGTGATTTTTGTGGCCATTTTTATTTATCACTTTTACTTTTGGAAAACATGTTAGAAGTTATTAAATGCGCACTTACAGGAGCAAAAATATCACGCTTATAACTGAAAAATATAACCAAACAAGTTTACATATTTGTAAAATATAGCCATTTAGGCTGAAACTGTTTCATTGGGGTCATCATTACTGGCCACCATATTGTAGTACATATTTAATTAGCCCATAGTTGTGGTTTCGAATATTTCAGGGTGTTTGTCAAAGTCTCCAGGTGTGCCCTGCGTAGGTGTTGCTCGTGGTTGCTGGCTAGTCCTGAAACATTGCTACCTGTATTGAATTTTGAGGCGTATGAATTCATCCACAAATGTCCGAAAAGCCTGCTTGGATTTAGCTCCTGCAGCGTTAGCTTTCATTAGCCCACTGAGCTTAGCTAATGTGTCTGAACAACTATTTTTAGACTCAGACACAGCAACCCAGCCAGCGTGGCGGTGAGACGTCGTCTCACGACTTCTCCTCTGCTGCAGTGCCGTACACACACAGTACATTGCTATAATCACAGTGGTAACGTTACTGCTAATTTACAGACCCACATCTCAAGCTGGATAACAATGTTGCGCAACAACACACGCACGCGCGCACAGGGAGTCCTTGAAGTGTTTGCTGCCTCAACAACAGTTTTAGGAACATCTTAAGGTACAACTTCTGCGTGCTGCTTGACATAAAGTGTGAGAGACACTTTGTTGTGGATGTGAGCGCAGAGCTGCACTGGATGGAATTATCAACGCAGCAGGGTCCAAAAAAAAAAAAAAAAAAAAGTCTTTGCATCGGTTGACACTTTGTAATCCTTCACCATCTATTTCCGTAATATCGCACACCTCTGATCCTCGGAGCTCTTTTGAAAATCAAACCTCGAATGTCTCCAGAGCGAGAGCCTTTTGAGGGAGAGTTTTCAAAATGAGTCCACTCCAGTTTCCGGCCCTTTAAAGCCAGAACATTTAATATGAAGATGGGTTGTTCATCTACAAAGTCTGGCCAGGAGGAATGATACATGACTACCAGGCCTAATCAGGTTTGATGTGGCTCATTGGTCCTCTGCAGGCTGCAGCACACTCAAGCTCCACTATTTTCTGAAGGCAAATTGGTCGTGGGGATGATGTCCCCCTAATGATTGTTTCTAATGTAAAGCTAATGTACTGGTGATCAAAGATTGCCCCTGGGATTCTAATAGGGTGTGTGTGTGTGTGTGTGTGTGTGTGTGAGTGAGAGAGGGGGGGGGCGATGATTGCCTCTCGAAAACTTTTCAGGAAACTAACTAGGAGTAAAAGTTAAAAGAGGACAGATGTGTTGAACATCAGCTGTGTCTGGTGACAGTAAATGCATGAGAGAAAACAAAGAGCTGTCAAAGTCATTGAGGGTAATAATGTTAGCAAATAAGATCATAAAATAAGTCCATGACACTGCACTACTTCTGCTATGCGCGGTGTGAAACTACGTGGCACTAAAGACCACGCACCTACTGAGTATCATGTATCACTTGCATACACAACCGTGTAATCTTATTAAATGCGACCACTAGCTGATGCTGAGAATTTCGTTCAGCTTTTAGATGCGTTCAGACTGGGACTCAAGCCGAGCGTTAGAAAAGACCCAGTGGCGGCAGTTTCCTGTTCCATAGCAATGTCATCAAAATGGTCCGTCCCACCCCAAATCCCTCCTGCTGGGTCTGGTATCTGGAACGGCGCTTCAAAAAGAAGACAGGTATCTCTTTAAAATTCTATCGATCGCGAGCGGCCATAACACGGACTTGGCTAAAGAAACCCTTGCCCCAGGTGGATCATTGGCAGGGAATCATGGTGGGGATGTGTTCTGTGGAGAAGCTGACAAATCTTCCACACATCAAAGGACACATTTTTAATCAGCGCTGGACTAAATGCTATAAATATAAGAGTAAGGAAGCATAATTAGATCTAATGACTTGTAATACTGTTTTTTTCCCTACTGAATTATAAATACGTGCCCCACGTTCTGTGTATTTTGTTTGTTTATGGTAGTAATGAAAAATGTTACAGAATAAAAACCGTCCGTCTCACCACTTTTAGTCCATGTAAAAAAATCTTACAGTTTTAACTGGAGCCCATCATCAAGTTCCTAAGGTGTTACTGACCAAATCAGAGTTCTGTCACCCACCAGGCGGCATTTTGACAAATCTGCCCCAAAATTCAATGGTGTTCTGCAGCCCAAACTACACCCCTCCACTCTGCCTGGCAGGTTTTGCGTAACCCTGCTGATAGTCAGACAATCACCTCTGAGGTTTCTTCAGTATTTCCTGAAGGGGGCATCCATATAACACATCAAATGATCAACTCTCGCCTTCCAGCCCTCCAGCCTGTACAGATAGGGGTTATTTGTTCTGACCCTCTGATAGGATATCCTTTTAGAATGGTCTGGTTCAGTGTGACACAAGAACTCTGGTTTGGGTTCAGATGAGCGCCGTCAGGCCAAAAGCAGGAGGCTGAAATCTGCCACAGTTCAGCCCACAAAAAAAACAAAAAACAAAAAAACAAACACCCACAAAATATCATCTAAGAGCAGCAACCATCAAAGCAGCTTTCTCCACGAAGTCACCTTGAACACGACTCTCCTGCACCACAATTCCATTTCTGTCTACACTCCGCTCCCTCCACCTCTGTATACAGATTTTTTTGGGTCATAATTACCATGTCCTCTAGATGGCATCAGTCACTGCTACATGAAATGAAGGTTCTTGTATTTATGGCCTATTTGCTTATTCTCCCTGGAAGAGCAGGCTGGGTAGAGGCACATGATGAATAATGCAATCAAATCTGAGTTTGAGGTTTAACTTTACAGCCTTTTGTGCCTCTCATTTTGCTTTAATATGTGCCTTTGTGACTTCAGCCATTGTGGAAATGGTGTCTGTGTTATACGCCATGATTATGTTGAAGCGGCAGTTTCCTGGCGCCCGCCACTTTATCCATTGCTCTTCTATCTGTTGTCGGTCATTTGTGTTTAATTGAATTGAGTTTTGTTCGGTTTTCGGGGTGATTCAAGTGAGGCTGTACACCAGTTGTGTGTGGTAAGGTAGCATAAACAGGCCCAGCTGCAAAAACCCTCAACAAGGGGAACCTGGGGTGGAACCCATCCCGTTGGTTTTCTCCATCTTCCCTTGGATCTGCACTCAGAATTAGTTGGAAGCAACAATGAAGGAATACGTGCTCTGCTAACAGTGTCCTATCATTTTAGGAAGTATTTGGAAAACAGCTGGAAATGCGCTGTGATTTGCATTTCATGAAACTGGCAGAAATGTACTTTGAATTTGCAGGATTTTGATGGGAAGTGAACTTTGAGTGTGTCTTTCTTAGTCAAAGTCGAAGTGACCAGTGCCGTGGACAGCTGCCATCTTGGCTGGCACCCTGGCAGCAGCAACCAGAGCCAGTGCCAAGTCTCACCATCTCTGTCTCTCTCGCTCTTTCTCTCTGTGGTCATGTACTGTCCCCTGAAGATAACCCCCCTGCTTTTTCTGTCCTCCTCTCTGCCAATATGACACCTGACAACTCTTTCTTGTGCCACCGTGTGCAAAAAGCACTCCATTGGCGGTGAAGAACTTGAGTAATCTACAAAGAGCCCTGACCACAGCCTCATCCAACACCTTTGGGATGAACTTGAATGCTGACTGCGAGCCAAATATCACAAATGCGCTTATGGCTGAATGGGAGCAAATCCCTGCAATCGGGTTCCAAAATCTGGTAGAGAGCCGCCCCAGAGAAGAGCGGAAGCTGTTATTGCAGCAATTAATTGTCACAGCTTTGGAATTAAATGTTCAAGGTCATGCGTGTTCTTTCGCCTGTGTAGTTTAGCATTCCTCGGGGTCGCTTTCCTCCGACCCCGCTGACCTTCCTCTGAGGTTTGTGTTTCCCTCAGGCGTCCAGACGATCAGAATGAGATCCCATCCTTGCAACATTTCCAAAACTATCAGTATGCGTGTGTGTATATATTTGTATATGTATGTATGTATATATAATCATCATCAACGTCTTTCAGTGAAAGTGCTGTTTGAAAGAAAAACAAAGAAACAAAAAATGAGCCAAAGGTTGTACAGGAATACTGCCACCTACTGTTACTGGGCGGGACACTCTAGAGCAACCACAGCAGTCCACCTGATTCTGCTGATGCTATAAATACCTTTCAACACGCAATAAAGCTGAAGTTGTGCCCTCTGCAGCAGAACTCTTCTTGTTCAGAGCACAGCTGGCTCCTCTTAGATAAACACGGAGAGTCGTAACTGTGGGGTTCATGAGTCATAGAATCACAACACGCTCGCAAAATATTAAGAATGATCTTTCCGGGTAATCATTCAGCCAATTAGTTCAGCCCCGGCGAGAGGAACAGATAAAAACCATGAACCCTCCTGCACTTGAGTCAGTGCAAATGAAGTAAGGACGATCAATAGTGTGTGTGTGTGTGTGTGTGTGTGTGTGTGTTATTATGTAATTTAATTGGGATTTGATAGATGTTTGCCAATCGGTGTTCAAACTTTTTGAATAAACGTGTCAAGATTCAACATTCTGAAACCACCCTGCAACCTGCCACCATTCTGGATGACAAACCAGGACAGAAGAAGAAGTGAAATCTCTCTTTGCAGAAACAACAAAGACTGAGAGGGAACGTAGTGGGAAGTTGTTTTTAGCAGAATAAACTGGAGGTGTTTAATTAGGTTATGCAAATTAAATGTTTTCAATGATATTGTTTTTGTTTTCCTGAGCTAAACAACTCAGTGTTCTCACTGAATTATGTTTAAATCTTAAGTTTGTATCCCCTTTTCAGTCACATTACAAAATGATAATACCATCAAATTAGTCACAGCAATAAGCAAAATGCAAACGTAGAATAAAACTTGCTAATTGGGACTTGTAAGCGTTTCATGAAACTTTTAGACTTACTCCAGTAAAACATCTGTCAGAGCGAGTGTGTGTACAGAATACTAATTGGCCTCCAAATTAGAGAAACATAATTGCAGAATTAGCTTCTAATGTCCATGTAGATTTGATTGTAAATAATGCACTCATTGGAATTCACAGGCGGGGACGCAGATTTTGGCAGTGCGTCACTTTATCGCTAAATTGGGCAAAGTGTGTTGTGTGAAAGCATTTTTGCAGCGGAGAAAAGCCACGCTGTCCCCGGGGAAATAAATCAGCATTTCTGTGGTGTTCAGACGAAAAAATAGCTACAGGCGTCCATGCTCAGCATCACTGCGGTGGAATCCAGACCGAGATAATGCTGTCTAGACAAATTTGTCATTGACATTTTGCATGTCTCTCTCCCACAAAAAGGAATACAAATGAATACAGCCGCCCTGTGAAGGCAGCGTTCGCCTGCCGCTGAGTGGCGTCTGAGGGGTTTGCCTAACCGCGCCGGCTCGCGGTTATCATTAGGAAGGAGCTGTACGCCTTCAGTTTATTGCGTGTATTTATTACAGAGATACAGAGACACCTGGAGTGAGAGATCAGGTCACAACACTGAAGTATTATGTCTGCAGCGTGTTTATTCAGTTCCTTATCAAAAGAGCTACAGGTTGACAGGGGTGGAATTGTCACTCAGACACATTGAAGTATTACAAAAAGCTTCAGTAAATGCAGGATGAGAACTCTCTTTTGTGTGTGTGCGTGTGTGTGTGTTTGTGTGTGTGTGTGTGTGTGTGTGTGTGTGTGTGTGTGTGAGATTTGGCAAATATTTGCCATGTTTATTGCACATTCGGTGTGCATATTATCCTAAACCAAATGGTGAAGATCTAAGCCCTGTCATGCAAATCTCCAGAGAGTGAGAGAGAGAGATTTGAACCTGGCAAGTTTATCTCCTGCATAATCGTTTGCACAAATAATGAATGATAAGGTGAGAGCTGCAGCGACGGGGCTTCATATATGCAAATGAAATGTTTGCTGCCGCTGCAAAGAAAATAGATGGAGGGGAAACCACAGTAACCTCTGCTGGGAAAAACTTAGTTAAAGCTTCAAATACAATAAGCATATGTCTTTATGGGCTGCGAGAGCCACAAATAGCTTGTCAGAAGTGTGAACAGAGCAGTTGCCCTTTATTGCCTTCAGTGGTGTTATAGTGCCTTTGAGTTGCTCTTTTGCTCCACAATAAACGAGGAGCTGCTTGCTAACTCAGACCACGTTTACCTCTGGGGCCTGTGTGACTGAAATGCTCCTTTCATCTAGGAGGGATATGTCTGTCTCAATATCCCCATGGTGCTGATGGCGCTGTGCACACAGAGGAGGAGGAGGAGAGCGAGAGGGATGTGCCATTTCTTTGTCCACCATTGCGTATCCCTGTTTGTGTACCCTCTCCCGTCTCTCCTCTAATCTCTGGGGAAAAGTCTGGAGAATGCAATCAGGACAGGCGGGGACATCTGCACCTGTCTACAAGGAACCAAGGGGATGCTTGACTGGCAGCGCCTCCAAACCTCCTCCACTACCTTCTGTCGAGCATCACCCCCCTCCCTCCCTCCTCTTTTTCCTCTTGTACCTGTCAGCAGTGTAGTGGTTGAGATCTCCAAGGTCCAACGGCGCTATCCACTCACAGCTTGCACAATATCTCTTTATCCTTCGCCCCAGTGCCCCTAAAGATCGAACTTGCGGAGCCGAACCACGTTTGATATTCTATGACAACACTTTCTGTGTTCTCGAAGGCGCCACTCTCGAGTTTTGACATTGTTTAACTTGCAGCCCATTTCCTAAAACACAATCAGTGTACTGTAGAAGTCTGACCGACAAGGATTGAAAAGCTTCCCCAAAAAAACCCCAACAACAATGTAGTAGTTCAGCTTTTAGTGAGATACTTTGGTATTCTGCGGCCATGCTGTTTCTCTTAAGTTTAAAGGATGAGTCATCACATTAAGACATTTCCAAGAGGGCAAATATCAAATTGGATGGCAGAGAAAATCAGATTGTGGTGTCAGGCTTACAGATTTAAAGAGCAATTCTGTATCTGTCTAGTCTTTCCAGTTTTATCAAGGCAGTGATTGTAAAGAAATTGGTTTTTAGTATGATGAAATAATAGAAAAAAGCCCTGCAACATCAGCTTCAACCACAAGATGCAAGATGCATTTCAACTAAGTTTTCAACTTAGTTTCAGCATAGTCTGTTTACATCACTGTATTATGTTTTTGGCATAATTGCAGTTGCTGCCCGCCCACTGATGCGGCGCAGTCTTAGCTGAGGCTTAGGTGGCAGAACACTTGGTTTGGGGGGGAAAAAAAATCAGGGTTCCGGTTCAAATGAGCACTTTTTTGATATGAAATCAGCAGTCGGTTCTCCCGCCAGCTGCACCGTGTCCACTTTTGCCAGCACCAAATATCCAGATATTCCCTTCAAAGCAGGTTCTTCCACTCGCTTTCTACTCAACCGCTCCCTCCACCTCCGTATACAGACTTTTCTTTTGTTAGGGTCCTGCGATTTACAACTTCTGCATGAAAGGTCCTTTTCCCACTTGTGTTTACAGTCTACCTGCGTGCTCTCCTGGGGGGGGACGCACTCTCCATCTGTGACAATTCACGTTTGCGGTGTTGGCTGTCTCACCCAAAGTTTAGAGGTTTAATATCAGTTTGCATTCAGCAGACAGGCTCATGCAGAATGTGATCATACGGCGTTGGGAGCTGGTGTTGGGAGGATGGTGATTTGTTGCTCTCCTTCCAAGCTGGGTCACTCATGTGATGGTAGCCCTGAAGGGTTTATGAGGGAAGGTCACGGTCAAAGGGTGACAGGGAGCAGAATATTGCTGCTCGGGGGTCCAGGCTGGAAATTACAGAGAAAAAAAGTTTTTATTGTTGCCAGAATTTACTGTTTATTTGCAGCAGTTGGACTAATATAACTCGTCTGATAAGAAAGTCCCATTTTAATTCACAGGAGTTAAGACTCCCAAACTGAATTAGATTAAGATCGGAGGAAAGATCAGGCTTATAAATTTTATGGTGCTGAAAAGAGAGAGAGCCAATAGCTGCCAAACACATTTCAGATTTGAAGTAACATTTTTAGCCACATTATTACATCCTCGAATTGGTTTTAAATTTCCAACAACATGCAGTGAAAAGTGATTCATTGTTTTGTTTGAGGACCATTTAGCAACATGAGCGTGGCAGCAGCACTACGAGAAGGAATAAAACAGGAAAAATTCAAAGAGAAAGAGCCAAATGAACGCACTTGGACCAGATCATAAGAAGCACATGCATGTCCACTCAAGAATAATTCCCAGGACTTCCACTCATATCAAACGAATAGAATAGAATAACGCTGCCTTCAAAACATTTCAAACATTTTATCCATCCATCCATTTTCTACCTCTTATCCTGTTCAGGGTGGTGGGGGTGGAGCCTATCCCAGCAGCCTTCACCCTGGACAGGTCACCAGTCCATGGCAGGGCCAACACATAGAGACAGACAACCATTGGCTCTCCCAGCCACGCCTACGGTCAATTTAGAGTCTGGATTAACCTGGTCCCCTCTTGATGTCTTTGGACTGTGGAGGAAGCTGGAGTACCAGAGAGAACCCACGCAGGAACAGGGAGAACATGGAGACTCCACACAGAAAGATCCTGTGCCCGAGCCGGGACTCAGACCTGGAACCCTCTTGCTGTGAGGCCACAGTGCTGACCACTGCACCACCGTGACGTCATCAGTTGTTTTATGATGTATCAAATAAAACTCTGGTTATAGTTTTAGGTTTATTTAGCAAAAATGATCCAAGTCTCTATTGGCTTTTTATCTTACAGTGACTGTGACAATAAGACTCATATGATTAACTTTTTATCTGGTCATAATTACTACAAGTGTGTTACTACGCTCGATATACGCACCCAATTAGGTGATGAGAGCCGTTTAATGGGCCGATAATGTTCCAGCTAAGTTACCGCACCGACTCCAGAACCTCTCAAACAAAACTTATGCATAAAGTAAACTTTTTCTGTTGCTGCTCTTTTTTTTTTTTAAATCCTATTTAAAGTTGGATGGAATCCATTTATCTGTCCAGCGTGCAGCTGACACGAAGATGAAGCCGAGCAGATGCGGGAAACCGCATCAGCAGGTAGTGTCAGACATTGCTGTGGGAAATTAGATTTCTCCGCCTGTCATTTACTCGGAGTCACCGTATGACGAGCCTTTACATCATTAAACACTCGGTGCACATGCCCCTCCATCTGTCATCGTATCGGCCTCTCCCGCATGTACCACCTGATTGGACGAGGTTGTCATCAATCACGTAGCGGTGAATTGGTCTGGCGTCCAGATGGACAAGCGGACCGGAGGGCGGCTCCAACCTTGGACTCATCCCTCCTACTCACAACGAACTCCATGCTAGAGGAGCTTGAACACTAATAGATGAGTATTTATGGACACTGTTCACATTTACCTACTGCCCATCTCTCATCAGCACGGCACGAAATGAACCGTCAATTGGACTTTTCTTGCTCCATTTTCACCTCTGACGAGCAGCGACTAATGGAGGAGGAGGAGTCTTGGATCAATGTCTCAGCGTTACGGTTGAAACAGCCTCTCGGCTGGCTGAGCGTGTCTGTAGATGTCAATGAATGACTTTGCCCTTTTGCATCGGGCACAAAAGTCATCTTAAAAAGCAATTAAAGGGTAAATCAAAAGAGGCATTGTCCCTCATCTACGGAGACCGATCGTGTTGTTGCTCACGCAGTCGTGAGTTGAGTTAATCTCTCCCTCTGCAGGCTGCTAATTGAATGAATAGTTTGTCACTTTTGTTGTTTGACAGGAGCTTCGTCTCCAGCGAAGGATTTACTCAGCCAAACGGAGACGATCTTTTCTTAATTGTGTGAAATCAAAGAGACGTCGCTGTTTTTATGCTGCCTCAGACTAAACGGTTCCCTCGGCAGTCGACGAGGTGGCGACTGAGCGGAGATTTACATGCTTGTGGATGAAAGCTGATGAGCTGGATGGATGGATGGATGGATGGATGGATGGATAGATGGATGGATGCATGCGAGTACTGGAAAACAACAGGATCACATTAGTCCATGTCCTGACACGCATCAGCACTGCAGTGAAGGATCCTCACGACTGGAGGGGAGGACAGTGAACCAGGGATGCTCCTGAAGCTTTGGTACCAGCAACGCCTATGCCAGCCCCACCCCAGCCCCCGTGGAAGTCGCTCCACCTCCGGCTGCACCAAACTCTCTTTTGTCTCATGAAGTAACTCCTCTGCCTTCACGCCACTGGGGAATTGAGTTGGCTGGCATACCAACACGTATCCGTCGCTTCACCTGCACTCACACACTCATCGCTGTCACTCTCCAGTTACCTTGAACACCTTCTGTGTTATTGGTGACTTAGAGAAACAGAGAAACACTTTTTCCAGAGTTTCAGCTTTGACGTCCCTGCACTGAAGTGACTGAAGCAATATTAAGGTGAAAAACACCTACAAAGGACGATCCAGAGGAGCAAAGATGGCTTTAGTAGGTTGAAGGTTTCAGAGGTTTCAAGTGTGGGAATTGTTGGGTGTTGTTGCAGTTTTGTTGCTCGGTGTAAAAGTAGGAGCGATGCAGCGTCATCAGGCAGCCTGTGTTGAATTGAAAAGAAATTTGGGAGAAATCTAAGTAGTTTCGGTGAAAATTTGACTCAGAAAGCGTGTCGTGTTAAAAACGTGCACTTTTGGTTCGTCTGGTAAGAAACATTGACGCGGATTCCAGTGCAGTGAAAGCAATCAGAATCCTCCTCCCTCTGAACTGGAGAGCAGCTCCGTGACTGGAGTCCTTCGTGACACTGCAGCCCCGCGTTCGTTCGGCGCCAGAGAATGTAGGTTGAGAAATTACACTGCGTTTAGGGATCCGTGCCTCTGTCTGAAGTGTCACTCACTGTACTCCATCTATTAGAAATGAGAAATTTCCTTCAGCATTCCACATGGTCTGATACTTTCTGACTCCGCTCCGCTCTAAACTGCCTCTGTAGTAATTGAGATGAGCCACCGGAGAGACTCAGCTTGGAGCCGAGTCAAAACTTTCATCTTTTATTCACAAGCTACCGCACGAATTCTGTTCCACACTTGCTCGCATCTTCCCCCGAACATTCTTTGTCTTAATCTTTTTTTTTTTTTAAACTCTGGTATTTCTACATACATACATATACTTTAATAGTCCTATTAATAACAATTCCAATAAAATATAACAGCCGCGAGTCTTTCAGACACGGGTTTTATTATGAGCAATGGGGCAATTTGGACGAGGAGCATGTGAGTGTTCAAAGAGGCCCATCACTTATCTTAATAGCACACAGTCGTATGCTGAATGTCAAGTTATTAGCTATAGCTGTAATACAAATTCAATTCAGGGGCCAGATTGAATTAGCAAATCACTGAACCATTTGCTCATCAGAAAAAATGAAAAGCTATTTTAGAATGGATTTGTGCTGCATCCTATTCATTTCTCATTTGGCGCTCTGGCAATATGTTTCACTTCCTGTTTTTCCACCCTTGAACGTTGGATTAAATGGCCACTTTTGTCTTAGTAACAAGGGCAGGCCGGCCCGCTGCACCGGCCCCGCCATCGCTCGAGCGGAGAATGCAATAATGAGAGAGTTGAGGAAATTAAGGACGAAGAGAAATAAAATCTGATACATCAAATTAAAGATGTATTTAAGAGTAAACTGCAGTTGCTGCGGGAGGATTTATGTGTCGGTGTAACGCTCCTTAGCAGTGGTTAGTGAGTCACACAGCCAGCATCAGTATAGCAGATACTGCGAAATCATCCCATAAAAATGCAGCCAAAACCTCATAAATTATTTTATATTTAAAGATGATATTAAATAATAATGACGTGCAAACAGACGTGTGTAGCAGGGAATTGTTTCCTCATGAGAAGCGTGACTCTGATGTGGCCTGAAGAAGTTAGAAACAAGCCACCTGTACGCGCCTCCTCATCCGTTTTCATCTTGTGTTTTTATTTACCAAATTATGGAGAGTTGGGCGATGCATCAGTGCAGGTGTGGAAAGGCTCTGACGTTCTCTAGTGGGGTCTTTAAAATCTTTCATTCCACCTCCAACACAGCAAATCCGACCAACTGAGTCAAGACGACTGTTATTTTTTTTGCACGAGTGCTTTATTTCTCAGAGCCCATTGTTTGTTTGTTTTTTACTCTTCAACAAGTTGTTTTGCATCAGATTTGTCGATAAATACAATTCAGATAATTAAGCAGAAACCAAAAGAAGGCTGAGAAGAGTTGGGTCAGGCTTGCTGGGCGTGCGGGAGGCTGCTGATGAGTCGTAGCTGGCGCCATCCGCTCTCATCCTAGTAGACAATATGTGTTGGAATTACCTTCAGTGCTTCCTCACACTGCGGGGACTTTTTCGTTTTGTGTCCTCGCTTCTCTTTTGTGATGTGAGGGAATTGGAAAGTCGGGGCTCGGTAATGAAATAAAAGGCTTGGATGTTGAGGAGGAGAATTGCGTTCTCATCCAGGTGTTGGTTAACAGCGTCAGGCCTTTCTCTGATTCTCCTGCGGCGGCGGATTTGTCACTCCAGTGACCATTTTTGTTATTCTGTTGATAAATGAGTTTTGATTAAAAAAAAACAAAAGTCACTTCAATTTGTCTCATCCTCAATATTGATGTTAAAATAGGACGAGAGTGGATGTAAAGTTCAAACGTGTGCGTCTTAGTCATCATCACGTGACCGCGTTGAATTTCCAACTTCCCACATTTCATTACGTGATTTGTTTATTCCTCGACGTCCTCGGATCCACAAACGTTGAACGCTGGCAAGCAAATCGATGGAGCAAGTAAATGTTGTTATTCTGCTGATTGGAATGCAGCTAATCACATGGTCCGTTGGGTCTGTAACGAAAGCCGAGGAAATGAGATCCAGCTCCACACTTTCTACCGAGGCAGCAGCCCAGCAGCGTCTGAGCCAGGAGCCGCCACCTGGTCCAGGTCTCTGGATGGACCAGATGGACCTGCTGAGTTTCCTGCAACATGATTTCCTGAAGTGTTTCTCAGATATTGCTGACCTTGCAGTAGGTTATGCAGTACAGAGTACTTCCCAGTGCCTTTATTTGCCTGTTCTAAATCAGAGTTTCACTGCAGGTTTTTATCTGTCTCGTTGTATTTTGTGGGTCTGGTTTTATTTCAGACAGAAAGCGGACGCTTCTCAAGCTAATTCACCTGGTCAGAAGTTTTGCTGCTGCAGCTTTTGATTGCAGTTCAACACTTCTTTTGATTCCTTAACTTGTTTCATTAATAAAAACCTTACAGTGGTTGGTGCATTTGACATCGAAGACCTTAACTGAGAAACACGCAGCAGGAAGTTCATCAGCCTTTGATCAAGGAAATACTAAATAACTAAATTCACCTTGAAAGCTGCCGTTGCTGCTGCTTTATTTTATAATCGTATCTTTTTGTTCAATTAAAATGTTGTACTTGTTTTGTAAAAGGTCACAAGTGTTGGCCAGGAACGACTTGAGGCCAAAGTCTTTACAGCTACGTGTAAAAGCTGCTGTCAAAGGCCGCATCGCCTGGCTGTCTCCCCGGTCTTGGTCCAAGAACGTGACCCCCTTTGGAATGTTTTCTAGTCGTGGATCTCTCCAGGAGGACTCTGACACCTGTTATTGGACTTTCAGATTGTCCAGGAAGGAGCACCAATAATATGGTTGGGCAGTTTAGCTCCCGTTTATGTTTTTGACCTGACAATCAAGCTGTAAAGGGTAGAGACCTGGGCTGTAAACCTGAGTGTATGCAGGGCCAGGAAAATGCAAGCTTCCAAAAAAAACAACCCACAACTTATTTTGTTGACAGGTTTGATGAACTTGTTTGAGGTTACTACATGAATGCAAAAGTGTCATGGCCACCCAACTGTCTTACTAAAACTCGAGCGTACAACACACCCAGTCACTCTTGTGAGTACCTGTGGCCCGAGGATCAGCAAGACTCCATCTTGTTTGTAGAATCCAGAAATGCCTCGGTCCTGCAATAACTGCAGCGCTGCATTTACTCATCTGACCTTTCCTAGTTTCTTGCCTTACATGACCGGAGATAAAAGTGAGCTGCTCGCATTTCAGGATGAAAGTGTAATTGGGGAATCATAAAAAAGCTGGTATTCTCTGTGGAGCCAGAGAAGCTGAACAGCTGACGTGAAGAGAAATTCCATCCGAAGCGTCTGCGTCTTTTCAGATGCTGCTAAACAATCTTACAAGCCAAGTTTGAAACGCAGGTTTAAGCCTTTGGTTCTGACTTCCCTTCTTTGTCAGTGTTTGATTCAAGAACACACAGACGGGTTGTCTTACTCAGGTGTTGAGCCCCCACGAGCAGCTGGAGCTGCCTCACGTTGTCCAGCAGAGGTTCTAGAAGTCTCTGGATCTCTGCTGGAGGGATGCGCACCTCTCTTCTATCCCGACATTCGAGGTTTTTGACCATGGCGGTGGAGGATGCAGTTTAAACATTGTGTCCACTGGGTGGGTGCAAGCTCATCCTCTCATATGTCCAGGTTCTTCTTATAATTTGCCACCATTCTGGTTGACTTACCAGGAAAAAAAAGTTGAATAATGTCCTCCCGTCTGTGTCGCGGCATGAATTTATCTCTTTTTGCAACAAAAAGCAAAGAGGTCAAGTCACTTGAATGGCTGCCAAACTCACAACGGAGTGTTCATCAATAGCGATAGTTGCTCGATCTGTTTGCTCCACTCAATACATTTGCCCTTGAAAGTTTGCAGTGTTGGACCAATACTGACCCGGCAGATTAAAGTGGGTAGCACTTACAGAACTTTTCTATCACAGAACTTTCTCCTGCCCCGTGTGAAAGCATTTAATCGGTTTCAATCCCGTCCTGTGCCACTCTTGTAAGCTTTCACTGCCTCTCGTTCTCTTCGCCCGCCGCCCAGCTACTGTTGGTCTAATGTATAACTGGTCATTCCATTTTGACTCTTTGGCTTAGCACGTGGTAGCTATAAATGCTACATAAATTTAGACTGGTCCTGCAAGGTGCCCAGCACCAATCTTCCAGAGAAGTGGCCGTAATTTACGAGGTTCAATTCGTTGCACGTATATATCACTACCACTTTATTACAGCCCATCACGGGAGTGATTAAATTGATCTCCAGATTGGTGGATGGCGACGAAGCCCTCATTCAGCCGAGGACGTGCAGAAATACAAACTCGCTATCACTTTCCGTCAATGGCGAGAAGACTTCCTTCTCCGCAGTGAGGTATTTGTTCTTTTATTGACCATGAAACATCTTTAGCCGCTCGCCTGTTCGTCGTCTTCTCCTCCTTGATGGAGATGTAGAGAACGCTGCCTGGTCATGTCCCCTTGCAAACCTGCATGACCGATTAAACCTCCAATTTAGGTGCTGGAACCTCAAAGAGAAAAAAAAAACAGATAGCCTTCATCTAGGGTGTTGGGGGTTGTTAGAGGGGAGGGAGCAAGGTGGGGATAAGACTGAGTCGGGGGGGGGGGTGCAAGAGAGCATCTGCAGCTACTACCAGTGAGAGAAAAACGACTTGTCTTAGAGAGACAAAGACAGATAAACCCCAAAAGGGAGTCAAAGGGAAAGATCGAGAGGCTGCGAAAAGTCAAAGAGAGATAGGCAGAGTGCTGTGGAGGAAAGGGAGGGGGGTGGTAGTGGGGGGGGGGGGGGGGGGGGGGCAGCCCAAGCTGAGTGAAGCACACATTTTCAAAGAGTCCATCCTGGCGAATGGATCACCGCGCACCAGACCGTATCCTTGTCACCCTGTGATTGATTGGCTAACATGCAAGTGTGCTCCGAGTGTACTAGTCAGATGACGAGGGAGACTTGTGCTCGAGAGGGAGGAGGAGGAGGAGGAGGAGGAGGGCTCCACTAATCCCTCCACTATTAAGTGAAGCCTCATTCTGCACTTGTCCAGGGGACTTTTCTCTAGTGAGGAAAAAAGGAGAGGAGAAGAAGAAGAAGAAGAAGTGTTGCTGCCACCTCGGACATGTCAGTGCTAATTGCCACCCAGAAGATCGACACCACCACCTCCAAAATGGTAAGCTCCGACGGTAGTGGGAATACTGAGCAACTCTTGAGCCGCGTGTGCCGCTGTAGCCGAGTGTTTGTGAGCCGCCTCCTCTCTGTGCTCGTGCAATTAGGCCTTTGTGATTTGCATAACAGACTTTTCTGGCTTTTTAGAAAAGACACGCGGTTGTGGTTGACACGTGTTCTGTATTGATTGTGATCAGAAGTGTACATCTGCCCAGCCGACTGTTATATGGTCCCGGTTCAATGACAGGAGCCCTGTGTGGTTGATGGGCTAGCGCTGCCCCGGGGCTCTGCTGCATAACTCACCGGCCATCTCTCAAGGCTCCTGCACTGAGGTTGGACTTAAATCAGACTTCACCTGTCTCATTAAATCAGCCGCCCTCAGCTCCTTAATTTTTATCTCCTTTATTTACTTGTTCGACCCGCTCATTTGAACTCCTGCAAGCACTTCAAAGTTTTGGCACGTCTGCGGGTCTCACAGAACCAAGGCTTGGGCCAGAGGTGGGTTTTTTTTTCCTACTTTGGGGGATGGCATGTACACTGCAGTAGTGGACATCAAGAGTTTGATTCCTGGTTCTTTTTACAATGTGAATCCGGTTCACTCAAGTCGGCGGTTCTGAGCCTGGTGTGGGTGACCCCCTTCCTCGCTCTGTAGCCTCTGGAGAATTGCTAAATTCCATTTATGGTGTTTAACGAACAACAGAAACAAATATATTCTCCTCTTAATGAGGACTCTGAAGTTGGCAAAGGTCAAAAGTGATGTCAAATCCTCCAGCTTTCAGCCTCCAGGGGGAGCCGCTCAGCCAAGAGCATCATGGGATATCAGCAGGTTCTCGTAATGGCACGGATGTACAAATACCTAACTTGCAATTCGTATTTTGAACAGCAGCAGAGACGTTGCAAAAATGGCTTAATTCTGATAGGTTTTTCTTACTTCAAATGACTGAGGTCATGAGAACCTTTTATTATATTGCAATATTGTTACACAATTAATATAATTTTACTTTTTCGCTAAACCGTGCAGAAGTGTCTGTCACAGGAACTAAGAGGTACTTTTTCTTGACCAGTGTAGCAGCATCTTGCTACTACTAAAAGTACGGCGGCTGGACTCCACGTCGCTGTAACGATGTTTATGTGCCGTGGGTCCCTGACGGATGTCCGTTGTGTATTTGAGGAACATCATTCCTCCCCAGGTGACCTGAACATTCACTTTCTATGAACGTGGCGCCGCTCGCGGCTGTGATTTTTGGTTGCAGGCACGCTTACGCCCCTGCGATGAACGATCTTACTGTGGCGTTCCACACGTTCCCTCCATACATTTAACACGAAATGAGAGGGCTTCATCCGGGCCTGGAAGCTCCAAGTCCTGACGGGTCTCACCCTCCCAGCTGGTCTGCTCCTGTCAGTTTGCATCCCTCGGTGTTCGCATTGTTCCATCAAGTAGTCGTCACTTCAGCAGAGGCGTATCGGAGGCTCCGCCCTCGTGTCCTGGCGCCCGAGGTCAGGCTAGCCTGTCACATGGTGTACAGCCTCCTTGCTGAAGCCAGCGCTGTCTAAGATTTCTGATGTGGCAGATTTAATTGAAAGCTCCCTCAGTTCCCCTCACGTCTCCCCCGGGTGGACAGCAGCATGGCTTCGATTTTAGGATATCTCATTTCCTGGCTAATTCTCTCTAATTCTAATCCCTTTGTTACATTAACACTGTTTCCACCTCGTGAGCTATTATCCCTGATGGAAATTCCTCTCCTTTCTATCGCTTTATTTCCTCCCTGATTGCAGACTGTGAGGAGTGGTTTTAGTTAAAAAACACTTGATGTTGCAGGTTCATCTGCGTGCCTGTGCTGAAGATTAGTTTTGGAAAAATGCAGGATGTTTTATTTTAAAAAGCCAGATTCAATATCGATTCTTTTTAAGGGGAGAGAGAAAAAAAAACCCAGATGATTGAGTGTAAGAAAAGCTGAAATATGAATAAGTGGTTTTCTCTCTGGACATTTGTCACCGGAGCAGCTTCTCGATGGCATTTACGTCTCCTCCAACAAATCAATAATTACTTTAAATCCACGGTTCTCCTTTTTTTTTCTTTTTTTTTTTTTTGTCATTCATTCCTCAACATTTTCACTTCTCCAGCTTGAATATCAAAATGGAGGGGGAAAAAAACACATCTGAGTGGAGAAATGCGGGATTGAAAGCATTGATTTCCTTCTTTTTTTTTTGCGCTAATTGAAGCCGTGGCGAACACGTGGGCCGGTCGGCTTGGCCTCCGTTCAGAATTGTTACTGAATCATCCAGTAAAGCAAATTAAAAAATCCTCACATACTGACAACAAGTCATTGCAGTGAGAAAAAACTTTGACAATAATGGATCCGAGGTGTGTGTGTGTGTGTGTGTGTGTGTGTGTGTGTGTGTGTGTGTGTGTGTGTGTGTGTGTGTGTGTGTGTGTGTGTGTGGAGGGGAAGTTTAAATGCCAGCAGTTCAGGTGAGGCAAATTCATTTGAACTTTTCCTTCCCTTCCTCTGTATTTTATCCTCCATCCTTTACAGTTTATTCATTTCTTGTCCTCCTTCACTTCTGTTGCCTTCCTCTCTCCATTCCTGACCTCTGTAAACCGCCCACAGGTATACTTTGAGGACACCTCGAGGAACGAATAAAGAGCTCAGATAAAGGCCTGAATTCTTATTGTATTTGAAGGCTTCTCACCTGAATTTGATCACTGTTTTTGTGCAGTCGGGTCGATGTTCCTGTCTGATCACTTGGTGACAACTTGCTGAACATTCTCTTGCAAAACAGAACCTCGTTTTTTTTTTTAAACCTTGCAAAGCTCATGGTTCCAGATCCGGCCTTCAAATATGTCCCAGTGTGAGATAGACGTAGTCAAGGCGTTGCGTGACGGCACGCCTGCTTGAGTTTTCCACCTTCTCCATGTTAGTTTACCATCATATACAGTCAGTAGTTGCTCATGTGCACTAAAAATCCCACTGTTTTGAAATGTAGTCAGTTTGACACGAGTACAGTACTTAAAGTGATACTTCTCCCAAAACAATGTATTCTGCAATTGAAAGAAATGTGTGTGTGAGTGTGTGAATTGTAGTTGTTGTGGTCTCTCCGGAACGCAGAAAGAGCCAGCCGTGTATTTTTAGCGTGAAGCTGATGGCAACTGATGGCAACTGATGGCTAACAACACCTACTGGGGGGAAAAAACATAAAGCAGCGTTTGTCAGCGGACACTGTTGGACGGTTATGTTGTTGTTAGCCGCCGGTCTCCGTCAGCTTCGTGCTCAGTCTACGTAGCTGGGTCCCCCTGCGTCCTGCAGTCACAAAGAAGTGATTCAGGAGGGACAGAAACACCTTTGTGAGCTCCAGACTCATTTTTATATGTACTTGAAGGACAGAGTACATTTTTGGGGGGGTGAAGTATCAAGTATCTGCATTTTACTTGAGTGTAAATTTTGCTCCACAACATTAATCTCAACCCACCAGTTACTTTGAAGGAAAACACTTAGCACTGACAATATCAGTCACAATCTGATGATGAAGATCAGGTCCAGGTCCAGGTCCAGGTCCAGGTCCAGGTCCAGGTCCGGTGAATGAAGGCAGCCAGATGTGCTTGAATTTCCTCGATTGCTTGAGGATTTTCTCTTTCTTCTCCCGCCTCTCTTGTCTGGACTTGTTGCAGGATTCATGGCGTTTATTTTAACACCCTGAATATTTATCAACCCTCACAGAGTCGCTCGTCTTTTTCAACTTATTTGGCTTGCTTTTTTTTTTCGGTCCCAGGCTGGATTTATTGGGCTACTCCCGAGCTGCCAGAATGACAAATCAACCCTCATCAAACAGGCTTTTTCTCTTCTATCTCCGCCGTACGTGAAGTCATTCTGCTGGCCCTGTTTGGGAGACGGGCCAACACGGGAGCGAGAGATAACCTGGTCCGTACTCCTACATCTGCAGGATCAGCCTGGTGCCTCTTCCACTCGCTCCGTGTTTCACCCTGCACTCTCACAGCTCACCCTCAACTCCTGGCTCTTTCTGTTTTACCCATTTTCACACACACACACACACACACACACACACACACACACACACACACACACACACACACACACACACACCCCATCTCTGCTCGCTCTAAATTCCTGGGGACTTTATCTCGCCCATTTGAAATAGGATTGAGGCTCAATTCGTTATGCTTCATGTCACTTTGCTGGCAAATTCCACAGTCGATATACAGACATCTGAAAACTGCAGGATGTGCAAAACACTCCTCTTCCTATTTGTGAGTTTAGAGTTGGGTTTCTCTTTTGTCGTGTGGTGAATTAGCAGCACGGGGCGGCCACAGGTGTCCATCACATCAGTGCGTCAGGGGTTCTGGCGACGGCGCTCATGAGTCGGCCTCTTAATCCGAGGTCCAGCGTGTTTTAACACCTTTAATGTGTTGGTGTCCCCCCAAACAACCTGATTCCACTCCCGGCCTCACAATCCAAGCTTAGCAGGGACGTCCGTTTTTGCAGGTGAGTGTTCACGTCCGGTATGTGTGTGGGGGGGGGGGGGGTCACAGTACCGCCACTGCTCATTATTGTTCCTCAAATGAGTCCCCAGGGATATGTCCCAGTGGGAGTCTGTGGGGAGGAAGGAGGATGCGTCCACACATGGGCCAGGTGTTCTTATGAGTTTCACGTGAGGTCAAGGATCATCCGAGAGTTAGCGCCCTAGCTAGCGGCCTCCCTGTCATGTGACGAGGCTCGGGGATGTAAACAAACATTGCGGCACTCGTGTTCTGACATCCACCACAGCGTGAAAGACACACAGGTGCCAGTAGGTCCAACTGGAATTCACTCCCTCCCCAGTTTGAACTGGTTTTATACATTTCAATTCATTTCAGCTCAACTGATTTGGGACTCGACCATCTGCGCGACCTCTCTCTGATTATCTTTGACCTCCTTGTGGTCACGTTCGTCGCCGCCCTCCATCGTGTCCTCGCTCTCCCTCCTCCTCCTCCTCCTTTCTCCATCCTTGCAGACCAGCTACCCCTGAACCCTGCTCAGTGTCTCACCGATGTAACTTTACTTCTAGTTCCAGTGTAACGTTTGATGGATGAGGCAGAAACGTCCAGGAAGACCGGAGGTTTATGAAGTGTAACAATAGTGAGCAGAAAAACTCCAGAAGCTGAAACTTAGAACGGGAGTGCGCTGGAAGATGTTTTTAAATCTGTTTTTTTCCTTTGAAATCGTTCTGTAGATCCTTAGGGGTGGGTAAAGTGAGCGTGTTTGCAAATTGGCATCTCGTCATATAGTAGACCCAAATATCCCTTCGCCAGATTGATCCTCCCTCTGCGAAGCTCGGCATTGAAGGTGGCGGTTTATGACAGCCTTCTCCCTGAGAAATGGACTGCAACAGAGAAATGTGACACCTCAGTATAAATTCACGAGTTTCCTCTCTCTCTCTCTCTCTCTCTCACACACACACCTGAACCTGTCTCTCCCATCACAGCTTGGATAGCGAGGTTCCCTTTGACAAGGTCACACTTCTCTTTTACCACACATGTACGGCGGGTGGCATATGTTCCCTCTGATATCGTCACTTCTACTGGCTGAATTAACCAAGCTGCTACATATATACACATTATGTGTGTGTGTGTGTGTGCGATCGTAGACGCCACTTCATAACACAAAGTTCTTTTTTTATTCAAATGTATTCAACTCAGACGCTATCTTTTCCGGCTTCGCGGGAGGACGATGTCCTCGTTGCCGCCCTGCAGCTGATATTTGTAGTTTGTTTGTTAGCAAGATCATGCAGCAACTTTCAAGTCAGATTAATTGAAGCTGGGTGGAGAGAGGACACACAGTCCATGAGAAAGACCTGAATAAGCAGTATTTGGAGATTAAATTATCTATTCTGAGCAAATATTAAAAAGTGGGGAAGAAAATCAGGCTAAGTGGAAAAATTTGGTTATGTAGTTGTTTCATTTTGGGATTTACGTGATTTTCGGTAAAGTTCTGTTTTTCAGGAAAGATTACATGAAACTATTAATGTGTTTTGAAATTTGGCTTAAATTTTATGAATAACGTGTGAACTTTTTGGGACTTGACACTTACTGTCGGTCGTCCCCAGAGCCAGACGAGCAGATAGACATCCTCTTCTCCCCTCTGACGCCAGCTCATGGCTAGTTAGCTTAGCACAATGAATGGCAGCGAATGGAAAGTGTTAGCATACTTCCATCAAAAGTCATCAAATACACTTTTCTCCAAAAAACTGTCTGTGCCTGCATTGGTACAAGTATATTCATACAAGTGTGGAATATTTGCTATGAAATAACAATTTAAAGCAGGGGATGTTCATATTTGGTCCTGCCTTGTGTTTCAGCATCATTTTGAGTGTGAAAAATCATTTCTTTTAGCTTGTAAGTAACTTCACTCTGAAAGGAGAAGCTGCAGAAAAGGAGGTCTTAAAGGACAAAAGGGGGAGGAGGCTATTTTTTGGGTGTGCTGTCGACTCCCCCTGCATCCGTCCTGGGGCACCTGCTTCCACGTCACCTTCATCTTTATGATGGAGGGAAGGATTTAGAGACCGCAGCCCTCCGCGGTGGTTCCAGCCCAGCGAGAGACGTGTGGCTTGACGAGCGCGGCTCTCGCACAGGAGCATGAAATGAGAAACAATCCATCATAAATCACGCTGGCAGGAATGGATGCCGCCATGATATTTTCACATGAAAGTACATTTGCTTAAATGTTTAGACTGAAAAAAGTCTCGTGAGAGACATGAAAACTGAGAGAAGTCCTGTCAAGTGGTGTTGGCGCTGATTCCACTCCCTGCTGGATCGTCCTGATGTGGGACTTGTTTGTGTGCTTGATGTTCATTTGTTGTTGTTTAACCTTAAATGGCTCCTGAGTGCAGAGGAGGACACACAAAGGAACAATTCCCCGTCGCTGGCTTCCAGGAATCCTCCAGCGCGGCCCCTCGGGGACAAACCACATGCCTGATTACAACCCCGTGTGTGCAGAATGCATCCCTACTGAAGCCAAAGTCAAATAAAGTTCAACAACAGCTGCGGATCAAGCCCACATTTTCAGCAGACTGATATTTTAGTTATTTATGCATTTTTTTGTTGTTGTGCTTCCCTCAGAAATTTGTGACATCTCAGCCAAGCCTTTCCCAGACAGAGGAGTCTCTCTGGGATTAAAGCGCACAAGTCTGCCCTCTGCTGCCCAGATTCAGTGCTAATCTGTTGATGCGCCTCAGCAAACTATTACACGGCCTGAGGAATAATCTGGTTTAAGGAGGTCTGCCTCCTGGATCAATATCACGCTGCAGGTGACGGATGATCCGAGACGGACTGTTGCGCGCCTTCCGTCCACGTCTACTGAACCCTCAGGACTTCCTGCAGTTTGACAAATCTTCAGTCTTCTCTCTCTCTCTCTCTCTCTCTCTCTCTCTCTCTCTCTCTCCCACTCTCCCTCTTTCCCTCTCTCCTTAATCACATCACTGCCTGGTGGAAATTGAATCACTTGCGTGCTTCTGGTCCTGAATCAACACAACAACCCGCCGGAGAGGCGTCTTCACGTGTAGAAGGACACAGGAACATGTTGGTTGTCTTTATATTTTCAAATCAATTCTAAAATATTTAGCAGAGCAGTGGTCGTGTGTGTGTGTGTGTGTGTGTGTGTGTGTGCGTGTGTGCACGCATTTGTAGGGGGATGGATTTGAGGACAAAATCTGAGCTGAGCAGTTGGTTTCTGCTCTGCTGTTGATGTGTAGAACATTTTTTGCATCTCAGGAGGTTTTCTGCTTCTCCTGAAAAAAAAGAAAAGAAAGCGCAGGCGCCAGGAACGTGTCTGTTTTGTGGGCTGTGACAAGTGAATTGTAGCTTCTTTTTTTTTTTTCCTCCTCCCGGTGTTTTCATCTCTGAGACTAAATCCCAGCACGCCGAGCTCAGGAGGTGCACGGGGGCAGGAGTTCTGGATCCTGTCAGGACTCCGAAAAATCCAATTAAATGACAAATTTGTTGAGTTGGAAACGACTCTTCTGCTACTGAATCACTAACAAAGCTGCAAGGCGACACAGCTGCTGATTCTCCGCTCATCCCTTTTTGCCCAGCACTTTTTATCGTGTGACTTTGAACACACGGCGTGCAGGAGGTCTCCAAATCCTTGAAGTATAAATACCACAATGTAGAAGTCCTCTTTTAAAAGTACCTGTACTTCATTCAAAATCCCGCTTCAGTAAAACTTCATCCTCCAGTTGTTTTAAGACGTGAAACTATGAAGTTTACATGTCACAGCAGCTCAGGAAGTACAGGAGAGCGAACAGAACATGCAGTAAAACTAGAATAGTGAATATATATTCAAATATGTACACAAACATACAAAAATATACTCATACACTGCAAACATCGCTCATTTTTAACGTTTAACCATGTAACATATTTGATTGATAGAAATGCCATTGTTGCACAGTAGATGTTACTGCACAATGTGAATAATAACAAAGTAAAAGTACTCATTTTACATGAATACATCACGTATTAGTAGCAATTTACAGCTTTAATTGTGTGGCACTAATTTGAACCAACAAAATGCTTTTTTGTGTGAAATCTGAATGAAAACATTCTGTTTTTTAATTTCAACACGGGCTTCTGACGGGACTGTAAACAAAACACTGTGTGTGCTCTTGGGTAAATTTTAATTTAAAAAAATAAAGATTATGATACAAATTCACCACATTTGAGCCCAACCCCGTGTTGAACTGCAAGTTACGTTGAAGGAAAAAAACAACAAACAAAGAAACAACGTGTGTTTGTGGAACTGGAAGACAAATAAAATAAAATAAAATGAAAGTACTACTAGACAGACGGAACTTGGAAAAAAAAAACCTGTAAAAGTTAAATATCTGGTTGAGTGATGTCAGACACGTTAATCTTCTTATCCAAATCCCCCGCCAGCCTGTCAGTTCGGGATGCTCTGGTCTCCACATGGGGGCGCTGTTGTTCTCTGCATGATTCCCTCTCTCGCTCGCTCTCTCTCTCTCACACACACACACACACACACACACACACACGAAGAGGGGGGGGGGAGCTGAGAAACTAATGGAAACACTCCACCTGCAAAGTCACGATAAGTTTCGACCTTTCATGTCTCCTCATGTTGTGTCGCGTGTACATCAGCGGCTCCGCGCGCCTCCTTGTAAGAGCCATTAGTCTCTGACGCCCCCCCCCCCCCCCCCCAAGGAAAGCAAAGGCACCATGGAGGAGACTTTTTTTTTGCGGATTGTTCTTGTGACTCACGCTGGTTTTGCACCAATTTGATCAAGTTGGGGGAAAGTGGTGGAAGTGCGTGGCTGCGGAGACCCGAGCGATGCCGGTCGACGTGCCCTGAATGCCGAGCACCGCTGGGAGGGACTGGAGAACCTCTGGATCTCTCCTCCAACTTGATGCCTGGTTATTGATTGACAGCAAAGAGTTGCTGTTGTTTGTTTGTTTTTCTTCCTTGAATATATTCATACGTCGACATGGCGTCTCTATATCAGAGATTCGCCGGGAAGATCAACACTAACAAGTCGTTCCCGGACCCCCCAGAAGAGAGCCGTCTCCTCGGCCGAGCTGTGGAGGGAGAGCCGGCGATGGAGGACCGGCGACCCGGGCTTCTGCACCGGCACCACCGCCACTCGGAGGAGGAGGACGTAAGAGCCGAGAAGCCGTGTCACTTCGGTTGTTTTTCTTCCACTGACGTAGAACAATGACAGGAAATATCAGAGCAGAGAAACGACCTTTGGTGTGTGCGTGTGTGCGTGTGCGTGTGCGCAGTTGATGACAGCCCTCCCTTTTTAAAGGCAAAGTTGTGAAAGTTGTGTGTCATGGCGTCAATTGGTCGGCTCATCTGTCAGTAGATGACGCCTCCATTACGTCTGCTCATTTAAAGCCATCTGCTGACACGTGACTGTTATTAATGTTACCAGATGAAGATTTTCTTTCTTTATTTGATCAAATCCGCCATGAATTGTCTCTTCCTTTTTGAGAACGTCTCATCGATGACGTTTCTGGAATTCAGCTGAGTTTTGTCCCACCTCATCTTTGAACTCGGTTCTAGTTGCGTTCCTGATCCTGGCTCAGATGTTCCGCCTGCTTTATCCTAGCTGATGTCACACTGACGGACCCTGAGACGCTCAGACTGGGTCCCGGTGTTGTCCATGGTTCTGGGGCAGAGACCGGCTGGTGGTTCCGGGTGGATTCTTCCATCTCGGGTCCTCCAGAGGTTGTTATGAGACCTCAACATACGGCCGACAGACTGGAGGAGTCCAGCCAGAGTGCAGATGTGCGTCGCTGAAAAGGTCACGGCTTCGCTTCTGCATAAAAATTTCAGAGAAGGAAGCGATGGTGGACTACAGTAATAAAGAGAGCCGCTTGCTAACTTCGCGCTGGTTTATTTACTTGTTTATTTTTTAGGTTTTATGGTCAGAAAATTGAAAAACTTAAAATATGAATGCAAGTTTAACAGTTTTAAGCTGTAAGTGACCTGCAAACGTTCGACCCTTTCCAAAGACATTCATCCACTCTTGGTGCTGAGACACAGAAGTTGAGTTTAGCGCAGATTTCTACTAACATGTTGTTGCCGTTCGTATCTGAAGTCCTCAAAGGCAGCACTGATTCCCTGTCAGTTTAAATCAGGAGCTTCATCTGCTGACAGTCTAGTGCAGCAGAACCAAACTTTTGACACCAAGATTTATTCTCCCTAAATGAATTCAACCCAGAGTCGGCAGTAAAAGACCGAACAGCTTGTCAAAGTGAAACTTTTCTTTCTGGTAAAATGATGCAAATGGGCCAGCTGGTCGTTTCTTGAGCAGGCTGCTCGCTGTTAAAGGAGAGCAGTTGTTCCTCCCCTTTGTTGAACTCATCACGTGCCGCTGCCAGTTACGTCCCGCACGCAGTGGATTGTGGGTCGTCTTGGGCTACGTTTTGAAGGATCCTGGACATTGGAACAGACGAAGGGAGCGACCTCCTGATTTGGCTTATTTTGGATCTTTATTAGTAACTGGTGCGGAAGCTCAGGCCTCCTCGTGGTGCCGAGGCACTCAGATTACGTGATGTTTGAAAAAGTCGATTTACAAAGCTGTGCAATTGAAACAGCATTCAAAAAGAAAAAGAAGCACAACCATGTTAGTCCATCTGAAGTTGTACTAAGATGAATTTCTCAAAGTTGGGCTAACTTGACCAGCTCAATAAAGAGGGTGGGAGTCAAATTACATGTTCCATAGCCTCCACAATACTGTTTAAGCTGCTCTAGCTAGTTGCTAATATGAATGCTATTCATGATGCCATGACCCTTTACTAGGCAACCTCCCTGACTCTTGTCGCTGTCCATGATGCTAAACCCCTTTACTAACTAATGTTGTTGCCGTCTATGTTGCTCTAACCCTTCACTACTGAACTTAGCCGGCTGTTGTTGCTGTCCGTGGTGCTAAATACATTTACAAGCTAACTTAGCCGGCTGTTGTTGCTGTCCGTGGTGCTAAATACATTTACAAGCTAACTTAGCCTGCTGTTGTTGCTGTCCGTGGTGCTAAATACATTTACAAGCTAACTTAGCCGGCTGTTG
Source organism: Aulostomus chinensis (assembly GCF_037954235.1). Lineage (NCBI taxonomy): Eukaryota > Metazoa > Chordata > Actinopteri > Syngnathiformes > Aulostomidae > Aulostomus > Aulostomus chinensis. The sequence goes on along the minus strand of NC_141340.1, from coordinate 3,821,566 downwards.
TTGCTGTCCGTGGTGCTAAATACATTTACAAGCTAACTTAGCCTGCTGTTGTTGCTGTCCGTGGTGCTAAATACATTTACAAGCTAACTTAGCCGGCTGTTGTTGCTGTCCGTGGTGCTAAAGACATTTACAAGCTAACTTAGCCGGCGGTGGTTGTTGCTGTCCGTGGTGCTAAATACATTTACTAGCTAACTCAACTGAATATTGTAACTTTGTGTGATGCTATAACCTTTTGCGAGCTAACTTAGCTGACAGTTGTAGTTGTCCATGATGCTAAAACCCTCTGCTAGCTCACCTAGCTGACATTTGTCGCTCTCTACGATGCTAAAAGCCATTTGCAGCTAACTCAGCTGACTGTTGATGCTGTCCATGATGCTATAACCCTTTGCCACCTACAGTAACTTTACTGGCTGTTGTCGCTCTCTGTGGTACTGAAGCACACACTGGCTGGTGTTTATCTGGTGGATTCTCTCACCTCGGGTCCTTCAGAGATTGTTACAAGACTCCTTCCTTACATACAGGCCACAGATGCTAAGAATCGAGCGCGAGTGCAGGTGTGCATCATTGAAACATGAACTCAGCGCAGCAGTGGTTGTGAAGCAGCAGGTTTTTGTTCATTTCAGCCACATGAGATGCTCCATTGTATCCTGGAGGTCATACGGTTATGATTTGTATGGGTTCCACGTAGAATTTTCTCTTTAAATGGAAAGGCTATTCATGCATAACATTCCAACATAAAATATTGCTAACTTGGTACAGCATGTTGCTGCGAATATTTTTTTTCCCAACGCTTAAGGTCACGCTCTTACCATCATTATACATGTATGTGCTGTTGGAGTACTCCCTCTCTCTCTCCCTTGCTTTCCAAATATGTGTGTGTGTGTGTGTGTGAGTGTGTGTGTATCTGCTATTTGCACGATGTAGGAGGTAAAACACTAGTTGAGGTTTACATGAATATTACATGAGGTTGATTTATCGACTGGTGGTCCTGTCTTTGTGTTTGTTGGTGCAGAGAACTCCAACCTGACCTGAGATCAATACACACACTGATGTATGGTCCCGATTCATCAATCTGGGGTGAGCAGGGGGAAGGTGCGCGGGGAGAAGAGCTTTGACAGATATCAAGTTTGGAATACGGCCTGATTGTTGGAGAACAAAGTGATGTTAACAGCTTAAACATCCCATTGTTTCATTGCACACACACACACACACACATCAGATACTGTATTCACACGGCGCTCCTGTCCTTCTTATAATGCCAATCCGAGCGTGGGCATCTGTCCAGCTGCGTGCCCTTAATGAGTGAGTGCGCTGAAGGTGACATTTACGTCGTGCTGTGTGGACGAGGACGAGATCCCACTGGGATGAGAAAAGCTCGTCCACTGACTCAGCCTCCCCTCCGGCGGGGCCGACCCACTGGCTCGCCACGCCGCTTCAAAACTTCAGCCGTATTTCTGTCGTCAGGTGCTACACCCTCCTCCTTAGGCGGCACTTGTGGTGATTCAAGAATGAGTTATTTCAGCTAACTGAGGAACAGACGTCGTGCCCACTGAAGGCTTGATTCTTGTAATGTAAAGGAGACACGCCGATACCTTAAGGTGACACTTGGCGTTGAAGCCTGGCAACCCGGAAGGTTGTTTAGTACACGTAAAGCATCGATTCAATGTGAGAGCTGAACAACACGTCACATCAGCTCACATCACGTTTGGGGTTTGAGTCTCTGACCCTGAAAGGCGACTAGAGACCATGTCATCGGGCGAGAAACACGTCCGTCACGTCTAACTCCCCTTGTTGTTGAAATCAAGTCTTCAGTGACAGCAAATATGACTCCAGACGCTCACCTGGCACCCTGATAGGTGCGATCCTGATGTCAAGCATCGATCACAGTAACCCGCCGATGTCGGATCCGACATTCAGGGGTTGTTGGCGACACCGGGATCGCTTCCTGTTCGCATCATAAGAATAGTAGCTGGTGCTTTTGGTCCAAAACTCCTACGGAATCAAGGGACGTTGTTGCACTGAGGATGTTAGGCACCGCGTTATTATTCCTTCCGTGAAGAAGCCAAAAAAATGTGTGGCAGTGACAAAGATGAGTGTCTGATAAATGAAGGTGGTTTAGGGGGGTGTTTTCTAAAGATGAATCTGTGGAACCCCGGCGTGTCTCAGTCGGGGTCATGGAGCGTTAGCCGCAATTATGAAACGGTAACGCCCGTATTGATTCTGACATGTCTGCCGTTGCCTCACCAGTTGGTACTTTTATTCCGGGAGGCGAGATTATTGATTTGGCTTTTTGTGGATGTAGAAATATATCAAACGGGAAGTCTGAAACTAGGTCTGGGGCTGGAGTGTTCTACTTACTCCTTGTTGATTTAACCCAGGTTCATATTGAGCGATTAATCAGTTGCTCCCTGACTGACAGCGATAAACCGCTAAAAGTTGTAGTTCACCCACTTTGAGATCCAGGAGTTTTCTGAGGAGGGATCCCAAGTTCAAGTTCATGGAAGGACGATAATGTCAAGGATTTGTTCTGTTTTTAAGGAGCCGTGAGGACGGAGGCGCTAACTTTAGCCCTCGAGATGAGTCGGTGTGTGTGGAAGTCGTACGAGCATCAATAACCCCCTGAAAAAACAAAGAAAATTGCAACAGTTTGTAACATTTAGTCACAACTGGCGTAGAATCGAGATATTAATCGACCTGACACCAAAGTATTATGATAGCACAGAATTTTGAATGAAGCGTATTGTCCCACCATAGTAAATGTGGACATCAGATGAAGTTTGGGGCGTCTGAAGTAGTATTATGTACTCTGAAATGGGGTGGTCTACGGTTATAAAGTATTAAAAGTAGTGTATCGGCTTGGAAATGTATAATATAAAAAAATACTTTACTACAAAAACTGCACATCCGAGCCGGTCTGACGGTGTTAGCTCATACATTCCTGTAAACGCTTCAGCCTGAGATAAAAGACTGAATAGCAGTTGGATTTTAATCTTGATGAGGGAAATACAGAAGCGTGGATTAAAGGACTTGAACGGACCTCGGTCGCGCTCTCATGCTGATCTTCGCCACGTGAGGGAAGCTGCGGCAACAAATTAGCACCCGTCAGTTCTCCCGTCGTCAGATGAGATTAAAACGTCTGGTCACATCATAAGTTTCTGATCGCTGTTTGTTGGAAGGGCGTCAGACAGAGGAATTAGCCCGCCCCCGACTCAGGCTGCATTTAAAACAAGTCATTATGGCTTCTGTTTGGTGTGAGCTTGCCTCGCTCCTCCATTGTGGGCTTAAATCCTTCTCTGTCAATATATTTGATAGTGATCTCGCTCTGAAATCCCCTCTGATGTCGAATCCCTGCTGGTGAAACAACTCATTACAAGCCAATCAAACACAGGGTTTTTTTGTCATTATCTTTTTCTCTTTCCCTGTCTTCTCCTCCGAAGCTTTGGCTCTTATCTGCATCAAGTTTGTTCCGCTGACATCTTATCTGCTCTCTTTCGAGGCTCGGTGGGATTTTGTGGATTTTAATGTCCAGCGTTCCACCGTCCTTTACTCCCGTCCTTTTGATTCTAGATTTGATTCCTCACCTGAGCTTTTACTTTCCAGAGACGCTTCACAATCCATCTTCACTCATTGAATATCCTCTCCAACGGCATTTCCACCAGCGAGGAGAGCGAAAAAGCAGACATGGATCTTTACTTTCACCACCAAAGATTCGTCCCAGCGGTGTGATTTTATTTCTCTCCGTAGACACCATTACAAGAGTAAACATGGTGGTTTATTTTGTCTCCCTCTGTCTGGTCTGATCAGCACAATCATAATGAGACTCCTGAGATATTTGGCTAGAAACACACACACACACACACACACACACACACACACACACACACACACACACACACACACACACACACACACGGAGGTGAATGGGGTTTTGTGTATGTTTGAGCCATTCTTGTCTTTACACACTCATCTCACTTTTTATGCTGTGTAAAGGCTTTGCACCTGCACTTTGCAATAAACGAGATGCTTTATTTCTATAATAGACACACACACACACACACACACACACACAGACTAAAGCTTCAGGACTAGGAGACAGCAGAGCCCTAAAAATGCCCTTTTGAGTGGATCAATAATGGGTTTTATAGTAACACACATAATCGTGATGAAAAAGCACTCAAACAACGTGCTGTTACATCAGCTTTCGCCGTGTCAGCAGATGTGGTGGAAGAGATTCGGAACAATGAGGTCGCGGGATATTTTTACTCTCTCTTTGCAGATTAGATTCATGTTTTCCTTCTGTTGTGACCTCCTTCGCCACCGCGTTTAAACGCCACGCTTCTTCTGCCTGAAGCGACGGTCGCAGACTGTCCCCGGCACTGCGATGCCGCAGACGCGTGCGCTGTGTTTACGAGTGTGAAGCAGGAAAACACGATAACCTGCAGTGACAAAACCCAGGTTTGGGGCAGACACAGGATACTTGTGCATGATATTAGTACTGCAGTATTTGAAGTAGGGCCGGACCCATACGAGATTTTTGAGCCCGACAGTGATTTCAGAACAGAAAAGTTTCAAAATTACCATGGTGTTGTTTTCTGCATTTTGTGGAAAATAATAAATATCAGCAAATATCAGATAACCTACAGGGCGCTACCGCGAATCGGCGGTAGGTCCTCGATAACGGCTGAAGAAGGGGTCAGGCCCACTTTGACCAGACGGTCTGAGGGACACTGCAGACGATGTTTCCAGATGAGATTGTTGGGTCACCACAATCAACGATCTAAGAACCGTAAAAATCAGTGGTGAAACAAAATAATGCTCAATGATTTGTCAAGTTGAGGGGCCATCAGCCTCCAAACGCACTGATCAACGCACAGAAGTGAAGAGAAACTGAAGCAGTGGGACCCGCGATCTCATCACGCCACGGCTTTTATCCACCAAGCTCCACTAAAGAGCGCCCCTCCACCTTTTCAGTGGAAGTTGCACGAGCAGATGTGGGAGGTGAAGTGTGCCTGACGGAGCGTCCGTGCTCCCTGTCTGACCTCGGTGTAGCGCCGACGCCGTTTTCAAAGCTGTCATTTCAGTGTGAAAAAGTTCCACAGTGTTGCTTCAATCCAGGCGAGGCCCGATGGCTCCCAGCCAGGCGAGTCCACGGACGCCACGCTGGCTGCTGCCTGTCTCTTCCCTTTCCAGCAAACTGATCTTAATTATCGCTGCTATCAATTACCGCTACTCGTCTAATTCCACCTGATTACAGAAAGCCAAGTTTTTCTTTTCTTGTGTTGACTAGTAAATCATGAGTGAGTGATCAATAATGGCACTTGAAGGATGGAGTCATCACTCCGCACACTCGATGCAGCTCAGCCTCTGGAGCCCCTTTTTGATGATGTGTTAAAGTGAGCGATTGTGTGTGTGTGTGTGTGTGAGTGTGTGTGTTTTAGGGCAGTATCTCCCTCCAAAAGAAAAACTGAATGAGGACCGCGGGAATAGCTGGCACGCGCTTTTATTCACACATACACGGAGTCTAATTAGAAAACAGCAAATTGAATTGTTTCCTCTTGTTAACAACAATAGCAGCAAACGCCTCCGCCCCCCCCGCCCCCCCCCGCCTCACTGTCATCATCTAAATCCACAGCGACAAGCCCCTTTGACCTCCAGCGCCATTTCCCTCATCTCGCTAATTTCTCCTTCATCAGCAAACCCTTAAAACACTTCATGTTGATCAAACATGACACTCTCATATGTGCGCCATTTTCCCCAGTGATGAATTATGCAGCCAGCGGGGTGTAAAACGGCGGTATGGTTTATTTATCATTGCCGAGGGCTTGCTAACCAAATCAGGTAGACATTAAAGAGGGGGAGGCGAGAACATGGCGAAGATGGCACCGTCACGCTGGAAGCAATCAAAGTCAGCAGAAGGAGGTCAGGAAAAAACACGGAATGGGATGAAAACTAGAGTTGAACTTAATTTGTTCCCGAAGTTAGTTTATACACCCAATTTATATAAATTAAAGGAGACAACACATGAGGGACACTTCCTGGATGGAGGCTCATCAACACTCAACACGCCTCTGTGTGTTATCCGTGTGTATTTGTGTGTGTTTACTGAAATCTTACTGCCCAAACGCAGCAGAAGCAGCTGAAACGTCAGAGGGAGAAAAAAAAGGAAGGAAGGTTTCGGAGAAAGTTTGGGTGAGTTGTTAGAGGACAGCTGGAGGGAGACCGTAGAGGGAGTAAGGGTGCGTTCACACCTGGAGCTGCTGCTCTGGCTCGGTGTGAATCAGTCCAGCAACTCAGGAGTGTTTCTACCTACCTACCTTTCTACCAGAGAGGAACAAAAGTAAACCAAACGATGTCACAACAAACCGAGTTACTGCACCGTAACCTGTTTACCAACTGCCAACAAACCCGAAAGGAGAAGAAGAACGTAAATGCCGTGTTTGTTAATCAGAGGCGTCCGGGGCCGAGCGAGACAGCAACTGCAGGAAAAGCTGTTTGGACTTGTGTGTTTGTGTATCGTCTACACTTGGGATGTTCTAAACCAGCCGCAGACGCGCAGTATAGTGTTGCACTTTGCTTGGAGGTGAACTGAGACCGCCGCCTGCCCGCCTCGGTGCAACCCAGCCAGAGAGCTGTCAACTCACCCTGAGGGTGGGTAGGACGTGAGTGAGGGGAGAGTGGCGAGACTCTTAGTAGGGAGCAATCATGTGCATGACGTTACTGAACTCCCTCACGGATGGAAGTACCAGCGTGTACCTGAGAGCGTATAAATCCTGGTTGCTGGAGGGAGACCCCGTAGTTCACCGCGTACTTTTTCACTCAGTCTAAAAACTGCACTTCTGACCTCTTTAAGAGCAATTTTGTACTTTTAAGGTAACAAATGTACCTATGAGGGAAAATTGTTCAAAATTCTAACTGCTCCTATCCGGTAAGTCTGATTTGTCAGTGTGAGGGATGAGGACAGTGACGGTGACACGGTTTCAAATGGATTCATTTGTTTAAAAGGAAACAGAAACGAAGCGTAACCGCAAATTACAGCCTGTTCAAAGACCCTTGAATCAAGAGCTCGCCGAGCAGATCCAATAAAAACGTTCCAATCATCACGAGAGGGAGACTTACTGCGGGGTAACTCGTTTTAGCTAATACGCTGGAAAGTGAGCGTAACTCTGTATCAGAGTACAAGTATGTTTTCTTCTTTGGAGGAGGAGGAGGAGTGCAGCGTTTTTAGAGAGCGATAAATATTCACTCTGCTTTCTGTGAGTCTAGCAGAGATTAAATATGCACAGCGGGAGGGTTTGCAACGTGAGATAATGCTTTAGCATTCACTGGAGGGATTTGCAAAAACAATGGCAGCATGAATCAAACGTTCCAAAGGCTATCGCCATAAAAAAATAACAATAAAAGGAATTTCTGCACTCGTCTCTATCTCTGTTTTGTCTCTTGGAACTTTTTTTGTTTTTGTTGTTGTTGTATTTTTTTTTTTTTTGTGTGCAGAATTGGAGAAACAAACCAGGATAGATGAAAAAAAAAAGAAAAAAAGCCTACAAATCCTGTTTATCTAATACCGAGGTGGCATCGTGTGTCTGGCTGTTGACGTCTGCAACTCTCCGCTGGTGCTGCATTCCTCTTCCCCGTTGCTCGTCTGGCAGCTCGCTGACGATAACAGATGGTGGGCATTAATAACTTCATCTCAGCGTAAAATGAATTCCTCTCCGGCCTCTTCACAAGGCTTTTTCACTGGCAGGAGGAGCAGGAGGACGGCGAGGCACCCACAATGCTCCTCTACAGGGTTTTAAGCGGAGCTCTCCATCTCCCCCTTCTATTCATCTCTCTGACACATGCACATAGCTTTACCCTAATAATGCACACACGCACACGCGCGCGCACACACGCAGTTGTGCTGCCTTTTCCCTTTATGGGTCACAAAAGTGGAGTGCTGATTTAGTTATTATTTATGACTGGACTCTGTGCTGTGAGATTAGGGAGGAAACAGGGAAGAGGAGAATAATTGTAAGTGTTGCTGCTGGGTTTGTCTCATGGAGGGCACTGCTCAGTAGCTTCTCTTTTTATTTTCTTTTTGCTAAAACTTCTGTCAGTTTGGAGACTAAATGGTAGACGTGTTTACTGCTCTAGGTAGGGAATCAGCTGTGCTTCTGATACTTTTCTTGATCCCGAGTGTTCGAGGGAGAAAAAAACAGCAGCCTTTAAGGTGAAGCATGGGGGGTTTTGAGATCCAACCTGCAGTTCACCAGTTGCACCACTAGAGGCTGTCCTGCTCCCACCTCTCAACCAGCTTCATCATCTGTTTTTCTTTTCCTTTTTTTCTTTTTTGATTGAAGTGTAAGTGAGACGGCTGAAATTGTTGGTTGTGGAAGCGGAGCCCACGGAGACTGAAGGCCAGCCATAGAAAGCGAGGTTAAATCAATGATAGAAGGATGAGGGATGATGAAAGGAACGCACGGAGACAGAGGGAAGGAGGGATGGGGACGGATGAGATAAAGCTTTTGCCTTGAAGGCAGAAGGGCCAACAAAGAGAGACACTTGATCAAAACCAGAGGAAGATAATTGAATAGTAGATTATATAATAAAAGATGAAGAGTGTCCCAAAAAGACAATAGAGGGAGGAAGTCAGAGCCCAGGTCTGCATGACAGCCTTCCTCGTGGTCACCCCCCCCCCCCCCCCCCATCACGCAGCATTGGTCTATCATGTCTCTCATGATTAGACGTCAATCTTGGGCGTCTTGTTTGGGAAATAAATGTAATTTTGGAAGCAGACAGAAGAGCGGGATCAGCAGGATGACGGTGTCCCGCTGATGTGTCAGCTTTGAAGCACTTGCCAGCATGCAGGATGTGATTCCCCCTCCCTCCACCAGGGGGACAGCATTTCTGCTGATGTTTGTCTGTCAGCAGGATCACACACCAAATACTCTGATGCACCCATATTTGCAGTACTAGAACTTGAGCACTTGCTGATACAGAGTACTGATACCAGTGTGGAATTATGCTGTTGGAGTTCTTGCTCTTACTGATAAAACGTATTTTATTTTTATTCACTTTCTAACCAACAAATTGAATGTTTAAATTCCTGAATCTGGCGGTCGCCTCCATCTCTTTTCCTGACTGAAACAGAAAGGCTTGGATGGAGGAAACTCACTCAGTGACGTCTCTCTCCAAACCTGTTTGTTGGGTTTGCCTTCGCTGTCCTCTCACTTTGTTCTCTTGTCATGAAGGTTTAACAACTCTGACGGGATTCTGGGAAAAACAAAAAACCTAAATAGTGTTGATAATAGAAGGTGTGAAGAGCTGCTGGAATGCGTGTGCGGGGGCGGCGGCCTCTCACACGTGGAAGCCATGCAAGCGCTCGTCTTTCGGGATGTTTTCCTGCATCAGAACCCGCAGCTGCTCCGCCTTCCCACAGCGGAGGGGAGCAGTGAGAGGATTGATCTTTATGATGATAACCGTGTTTGTTCTGCTGGTAATGACTGGCGACATGTTGACACACAACAAGCCGCACCTGAAGGGAGCCGCCGCCGTTCCTCGCGCTCTTTGTTGTCTCCTGCAAACTTTGCCTGGATCCACTGTGCCGTGCAGGTGTCGGCTGAGCCTTGAACGCTAAAATCTCAGGGCGCTGCCGACATCCTCCTCTTTTATGTAGGAATGTAGAGGAGCTGCAGTTGAGCTGAGGGTTCAGAGGTGGGCTGGGGGCGGGGAGCAGCATGGCGGCGCCTCTGAACATGGCAGCTCCGTATGCATGTGATATCCTACAGAGGCGTCGGCCGCCGCGCTTGTGAAAGCTGAGGCGCTGGATTTTGCAGCACTCTCCTGATGTTTTTCCCTCTTCGCTGAAACAGAAGAGCCACTTTCTGTTGCTTTTCTTTATCTCTCCTCACTTGTTCTTTTATTAGTTGCATATTATGAGCGTAAAAATAGACGTGTCTGCTGTGTTTTCTTTGGTATTCATGATGCTTTTGATCAGATTGTCTGATTTTTCATGGCTGTGGGTGCCGCTGGATCAGAAATAGCAGCCAAAGCCCGGGGGGTGTGTTCACTTCAGCTGGGAAGCAACTCAACGCCGTCTCTCATTGTGTTTGTGGTGTTCAGGTGTAAAATGAAGCTTTACTAAAACGCAACACCTCACTTTTGTTATCATCTGTTACTTTTGATCCGTGACTGATGTGCAGATTGTTCTTCTCCAGCTGGAACAGCTCTCTCTTCCTCCTCGCTGACCTGGTGGGAGCTCCTAAAAAGAAACCGCCTCTTTTCTCCTTTGATCCTCTTTTTTATTCTCCTCCTTTTTCTTCTTCTTCTCTTTGTTTGCCTTTTTGACCCGGTGTGCTGCTGAATGGCGTTGACCTGCTCAAGCGTAACATTACATCAGCAACCTTGATGCTGGTCCCCGACACTCACTGAGGTCGTGGCTGTGTTATCTAGATTTACACGTCCGGCCGTCTGGAAGGAGTCTCACTGATGCAGGCGTCTGTTTGAATCATTCGCCGTCGTCTCAGTGTGATTTTCCCTTGAAGATATAGAACAAAGTCGAAGTTTAGTGTCTCTTCCAACTTCTTTGGGGGCTGTTTATCGTTCGCCTTCATATTCATGTCTTGTTGATCCTGTCGAACTCATCAGTTGATTTCCCTTATAGTCATAATCTTAGGTGTGACTGTGGGATGGAATCAGCTGACGGGCTGCCGTCCGTTTGGTTTCGCAGCAACACACCCAGCAGTGGAAGTAGTAGACGAGAACTTCCCGGGAACGTTATTGAAGAACGTTCCTTCAGAGGTACATCTGTGACCTGAAAAGAACATTTTTGGTCTCCCAGTGCCCCACGCCGCACCTTCAGAGTGACGGACGGGGGAGCTGAGGGCTTCAGCCACAGGCAACTGCACCAAAAAACTCCTACATGCGACTTTTGGAGGAGTGAAATGTCTCCCCCCCCCCCTCCCTCCCCCGTCTGACCAATGAGAGAGCGCTTCACTTCTGCTGGCGCCCATTAAAACGTACCCCTGATGATTGCTGCAGTGTGCAAACAGACAGACAAAGGGACAAAAATGTAATAATGGAGTCGTTTTAGCTGCTGAATCGGAACCTAGTGATCTGTAGGTGTGATCTCCCGACCGTAGTCACCATAATCACCATCTCCACCCAGGTAATGTTGTTATTTACTGCGAGGAAACTGTCTGTTAATGTGAATAAAATGGTGATGGGCTTGTGTGGAGCTGGTATGGGAGGTTGGTCGTTCGCCGTTATCCCTCCAGATTTTGTCTGTTAGTTGGCAAGACGTGATTTTTAACAGATGATGGGAGCAAATCCTAATCCACTCTGGCACAGCACACGGCAAGAAGAGAGCTGGGAGAGTGCGCGTTCCCTTTGTTTGCACGCCGTTGCCTCATCCTCCCCTAAACGTGGGAAGTTCTGAAACCTGAGAATGGAGATGCCAAGTGAATCAAGGCGGACTTGTTGTGAATGAAGCCTCCCAAAGTGTACGTACCAGTCGTCTCTCATCAGCTGCTGTGCTCACAGCCGTTAAACCAGCTAATTATATCAAGCTCATGAGTCTCTCTCTCTCTCTCTCCTTCTCCCTCCCTCCCCCTCTCTCTCCCTCTCCCTCCCTCCCTCTCTCCCGTCATAGCTCTGCGACATCTGTTCCTCACATAGCGCAGATTACTCATATATGTGCAGATACGACACGCGGGTGGAGAGCGAGGCCACGTAGTCCGTAACAAATGATCTCATCTCCTTTTATTTGTTTAGAAGGCTTGCAGTCATTACAGGACATTGTGAGGCAGTGACTGGGCTCCGGATGAACGCGCCTCCCTCTACGTGCGTGAAGAATTACTCTCAGATATGAACCGAAGGGAATGGGAAAAATGTTGGTTTTCATTTTCAGCCAAGAATATTGCTTTTCTATAGCTGAGGAGATGTATGTGCTTGCTCTGGAGTGGACCTGCCTGGAGACAGAACTTTATTTGAAGAGTAGAAATAGAAGAGAGATTGAAGAAGAAAAAAAAAGGTGGGGGAGGGAAAAAAAAAACCAGAAGCGTTGATAGGATGGTGGACAGTTTTGTGATATAAGTTCATTTTCTGAAAATAAGTAGTAGATGCTGTTTGTGGAAAGAGCGAAAAGCTGAAGATTGCTTATGATATTGACTCATAGTGTATGCTGTTTGTGGGAAAACAGGACTGCAATACTTCAAAGTACTTGTACTATCACAGGAGGTTCCAGTTTCAGGACTGTGAAGGGTTGCTCGCAGTGTGCCTGCAATCCTCGTCTCTTAAATTCCAGATTACTGGTTTCCAGTTTCAGGATGCCCCCCCCCCCCCCACACACACACACACACACACACCTGCTGCAGGTTGTAAAGTGCATTTGTAAAGGTTTCCTAAATAGTTCATTTTACCTTCCAAGTTCTCAGTGTCTTAAGCCAACAAAGACATTTTTTTGGTCATTGTTTTTCCCTGAGTAAGAGCCAGCCACGTATACTTGGTTCACAGTTGACGTCGCCCCATTACTCTCAACTACAACCAACGTTAAAACGGTCCAGAAGCACGTTGTTAGCCTCGTCGTCTCTGCCCAACCCTACGCTCACTAATCCACAAATACTTTGATTTGAGCTGAGGACAAACAACAGCACTTCTGGTTTGTTGCTTTTTTTTGTGGTAGAACCAAGCCAAAGTGTTCTGGTTGGTTTCTAGAGTTTCAAAATTTTTGAACGTACTGTACTGGAGAGTTTGAGGCCGTTGGTTGCTATTAGCGTCAAGCTAATATACATGGCTGACCCTTTCTGCATTGCCGAGTCACAAAGAAGGGATTGCGGTGACAAAGAGCTCACGACCGCTACCAGAGACCCCTTGGAAGACAAAATCCGGGTTTTTGGTGAAGTATTTTCTTATGCTTTTCCGTTACTGTGAGGGTCAAGACTTTCAGCCCCACCACTTCTGCAAAGCTGGATTTGGAGGGTGAACGATCATTTTGGGCACAATACAACATCTGCACTCTCTTCCCTCCGTCATTGGTGTGCAGGGATGAGAGAGGAGTGATGGTTTGAACGTCTGTCTCTTATATTTCTGTCATTTTTTTTGTGTCAGCGTTTGAGTGCAGCATTGTGAATATCCTCCTAGAGCCTGAATATGTGCTTTTATCCTTGTAAACAACATCACGCACCCATTCCTCTGCTATTGTGGGCTTCTAAATTTCTCTCTGACTGGAGCCGGATTAGAGCAGGCTGACAATTTCAACCTTTTTAATGCTAGAAATGCCCAAACCAACTTTTTTTTTTTTTTTACAATATTTCTTTTTCATTCATGATCATAAAACATAATGACGGTCAGTAGCGACCCCTCAAATATTCAATAATGGAATGTCCTTGAATTCCCCACCAAGGACAGCTGGCAAAATAGTTCCCTCTGGCAACTACATCGCTGCACGACAGCAACATAATAATGATGATAAAGAGGGCCAAATTAAATGTTGGTGAATATTACATGGAATGGAATAGAGCGTCCAAAGCGTATGCAAAACAAATCCTGAAATTGATCTGAGCAAATGGGTAAGGGAGAGCGTACGTCACGCTCTTTTGTTCTCCAGAAAATGTCAAATTAGCTGCGAGATATTGCATTAAAATCCTTGGCTGTGGAGGATTTGATGCCTACAAATGAGACACGTATTAGCCGGTTGTAGCATCCTGTCTGCCTGCGGTTCCAGGGGTACCAGGGGAGGAGGATTTGTAAATGAGCTCTGTGCAACTTGGGTCTGCAAGAGTTAGATCATTACACCGCAAAGTCTCCCAAGTGATGGGCATTTGGCTTTCGTCAGCACAATCTACAAAGCAACAAACACACGCCGATGCGGAGGCGCCTAGGAACACACACGAGCGCTCGCTCACAAGTGCTTTGTGTCTTTCACATATGAGTTTTGAATGACGTTACAGCCTCAGAGAGGCAGCTCCATCATCACCTGTGAAATAAGTTAGAGGACATTAATGACCTTTCCTCAAGAGCTGCAGCGGTGGCGGTTCCATCAGTGTGCCGCTGTCTGTCTTATCTAGCGGAGCAGCAGAAAATACAACCCACCTTTCTCCTTTGTCCCAGTACATATGTCTCCCCAAGGGCCAACAACCCAGCATTCACAGGACTGCTCCTCAAAATTGCCTCAGCGTTTCTCAAAAGTGTCACTTTCCAATGGCCACCTATTCATTTTCCCTCTCTCTTTGTGCTCCATTCTCTCTCCCCCTCTCTTTCTCTCTCTCTCTTTTTCGTAGCAAGCCTCTATCTTTACCCCCCCCCCCCCACACACAGACACACACTCACACTCTCTCTCTCTCGTCAAACAGACAGGTAGCAGCCTCCCCAGCGCGCGGTAGTTTGTCTTTTTTGCTCCATCTCATCCATTAGTAATCCATTTCAGGGGCTGTCAGGCCCATAGCAGCCTCCGAATGCTGCCTGCGCAGTTTATCTGTCTGTGTTTCTCAGCCTTGCACTGACCAGTGAAGGCCTTGGATGAGCCGGTGACAGTGACAGCCTAAATTATACACACCACTGATGAATACTGTGCTGTCCCGCGTGTCAAAGACGGGGAGGGCTCCTTCAGGGGTGTGGTTTGAGGAACAAAACGCTGAAAGCGCACTTTCCGAGAACTTTTTACTTGCCCAAACACTTGTTTACTTGACTGTGTCTCAGCTGTGCTGTTGTCTTTCCTCGACTTGAACTCACTTGTAAAAAACTGCGACTATTTATTTCAGCCATGATGAGACTTGATGGAATAAATTAGGCGTCAGTGGCAGGTTACACCAGAATAAATTCCCTACAAATAAGCTACACCTACACTGTTTGCTGCCTCTACACATTTCACTGGCTGTACAGAGCTTTAATTTGTTTTCCTCTTTCTGTAGCACATGTCGTTGTGTTTGGTTCCACAACAGCATTTTAAGACGACTAGAGGCCAGAGGCTAAATCGCTCTCTCAAACAATACATCCAGCCAGAACAGGAAAAAAAACTCACACACTTCGGCTTCAGTATCACCGTATTCCCGAGGTATGGAAATCCCCTGGAAGAGACAGATTTAGGGATGCTGCTGGGAAATCGAACCTCGTGACTTCGGTGACAATTTTGAAGGCTTGAGGTGTTCATAAAAGACTAATGTTTTATGAAGTATTTGTTCTAGAGAAGTGAAAACTCCTGTTTTGTTTTAAAATACAATTTTCTGATTTGATTTATATCTGTGGTATGCAAAACTTTGAGAAGACGTGAGGAAATGCTAATATCGTTAGCGTTAGCTCAACGTGAAACGGTTAATGTCCACTCCTACACTCTCCTGTGGTCACAAGCTTAACGAGGGGAAAACACAAGCCAAAATGAGGGCTGTTTTTTTTATTTTAAATTGTTTCAAGCTCAGATTCAAGTGAATGAAATACATTTTCTCCTTTGGATGTCTGGGCGTTCCCTTAAAGATCGGGTGGAGGAGCTCCTTCCCACTGGCTAGCTTTCTCTTCTTGAGGCGCAAAGTGTCAGTACGAGACACAAGGTTGCTGCTAGCTGACGGGCCATGAACTTAAGTTGTTATCTCTGCAACAAATACAGTTTTGACTATCTGTTCATACTCTGTTGATACATTTATTTAATTTGTAAATGTTTTAAACTGAAATATGTGAACAGAGCATTTCAAGGCACTGTTCAACAGAGGTTATGTGGTCAACCTTTGAGGCACTTTAAGAGCATTGATCTTTGCTATCTCAGACACAATGAAGACCCCAACAGACCGAGTCCAGTCAGCAGACTCTTCCTGGTCAAGACAGAGCAACATGAGAACATGAGGGCACGTCCGGTCAACAACTGCTGCCAACAAGGAGGCATTAAAAACATGATTAAAGTTTTGCAGCCCCTGGGCCGGAAATATCCACAAAAAGTGTAATCAAATCAGTCTCTTTGGCGTGTCACCAATGCTGCATGAGATTAAAACTGGCAGCTCACGCAGTGGTGATAAAATATATGGTTTTAAACATTTATGCACGCGTGGGAAGCCCCGATGCACATCAGACTGCTGCAGGTTCATTATGAAGTGTGATCAAGCTGTCCTCAAGTGGCGAAATATTGCACTTGTGCACACACCCACACTGTTAAACATAGGTGTACTCTTCATACAGGGGTCCTGCTGCTGAGAGTGTCCTCTCAGCGCTGAAGAGCCTCAGCACTGCACAGTCTTGACTGTTCCTCGGGGCAAAGAACATACAGGTCATGAATACCAGAGGGAGAAGAACCAATAATCATGCATGACTTATGCCATCTTGTGGCTGTAGAATTTATGACTGCTGGAAAGTTACACAACATCAATAAAGGAGGGGAGAAGTCTGTATGCGGAGGTGGAGGCAGCAGTGGATTGATTCTTCAATATTTTGCCGCTGTTTTGTGGAATCGAATACTTTTTCATGGTGGTTTTTGAGGGGATACGTGGATGTGTGATTGCATACTGGCCCCTTCTGTTGATGTTGTGCCACCAGTGAGTGAGGGTTGGCTTCCCCAACAAAATGCTGTCCACTTCAACCCAAACCGTGATGTTTTTGCATCTACGACAACTGAGAAGGCTGCACTAAAAATGTGTTGTATTGTCATAGATTTGGAGCAAACAACAGGTTGTGGGACTCGTTGCAGTTTAGAGTCGTTGAGCAGGCGTATTGTATTCACTCTGTAGTCCCAATGATGTTGATATTTTTTTAGATATGTGTCCATCCTGTGTGTTTAATTAGAGCAAGGAAGCTCTAGAGCAAGCTGTATTAGTATAATTGTTGATTTTATCCATTATTCTGAGATGGGTTTTTGGTTTTAAAGAGTCCGTCTCACATCTTATCTGTCGCACACTCCAGTATGTCCCTGTGGCTGTAATGGTGGAAGAATCCATTTAGCACCGATTGTTCTCTCACTGGCATCCCAAACGCGGGTGTTGGATTACCTCTGTTCACCCTCCGCCGGCCCCGGCACCTCCCTCTGCTTCTATATCTTCAAACTCCCCTCGTTCATTAACTTAAGCCCTCTAATCATGTTGTTAGGCTGATAAGGCGAAGCGTCATGCAATTAAAAAAAAACAAAACGCTAAGTTGCCATTCATGAGGACTCTCCTGGTGGAGGTTTCCTCTGTGCTGAAAGTGAAAGCTAATCTTGGCCGTGACTTCCTCTGCTTCCATTAGGGCCCGTTAATGGGCGGGCCGTGCCACAGGGCTGGGAGACAGAGGAGCTGCTGCTTGCTTTTGTTTGCATGCTGGGAAATGGTGTAATGGCTCTGGGTGTGGCACAGGATACATTAATGGGAAGTAGACTGACAGTGGCTTGTTGGCAGAGCAGCTGTAGTGTCCCCGGGACAGCAAGTGGCAAGCTTAGCAGGCTGCAAGAGGCTAACTAGCTGCCATCAAAATGATGTTCGAACATACCATGGGGACACCGCTGGGCCTCCACAGGAAGCCCTCCAGGGTGGAGTCGGCTAAGAGATTCTTGAGGGTGAGTTGTGGAAGCTGTCTGATTTGGGGATGATTGAACGAAGTTTCTGCCGGTGTTTGTGTGCAGCTGTGCGTGCAGAAGCCCCCAGTGAGAGAGCTGAGACATTTTGTATCCAGGGTGAAGCCTTTCAGAGAATGCGCAATACATCCCAGTTAAGGACCTGCGCGAGATCGATTACAGAGTAATCAAGCTGTTGGAACAATTAGAGAAGCACATATGTGCACGATGAATGTGCAGGAAGGTTTATATCACCATCATCTCCGTACATGATTTGAGGGGGGAAGGACTGCTAATAGGATGTTCGTGCCATAATCATCCCTTAAATATCTTTTAATTCCTGTTAAAAAGCTTTATTGTTGTCTAGAGAGCTGTCTCATCTCGCTGATAAAGACTTATCGCTCCCAGCAAATCAGTCTAATTAGCTTGTGAAGGACCAACTGAATAACTGTCCAAGAAACCAAAAAAAAAAAAAAACCCTTAGATCAGACTTGCCTCGGAGCTGTAAAGTTTGTCCATTTCTTAAAAGGTTATCCCAGGAGAGGAGGGAACCTAATGAAACTCAAAGCTGTTTGAAGGTAGGACAAATATGCTAGAGAGGGTATTTGGAGCACCCGCTGGAGCCAGTCAATATTGCATTCCCCCAGGACAATAGTTTTAAAAGGGTAAAGATAGAGTCTGTCTGCTCAAAGTCAGCAGCTGAATACAGATGTATGCGGGTTAGGCAACTCGACTGGGTGGCAATCTGGACTTAAATCAGGAGTAAGTCTTGATCCCCGTCTTCTCCCTCGCTTTCTTTTCTTTTCTTGCAGCCTACATCAATCTTGCCGTCCTCCGACACCCAGGAGCTTTCCCTTCAATTTAATCTGTATCACTCATCATGAGTGCGAGGGCTAAATCTCTCCATCTCCTACTGCCGACCTTTACTCTCCACTATTTGATCTGCGCTATGTTGTACTTCACCCCACTTGACTCCACTCTGCTGAGTGTCAATCAGGACAGGTCTGGACCAACAAGTGGCTTTGCTCTTTAACACGAAGCTGCTTGGAATGTGACAGATACGTGTCACGTGAGTTGTTATCAGAAGGTTTCAATGCATTTTGTGCTGGCGTTTGTCTTGTGGAGGGTTGGACTGTGGGCCAGTGAAGAATCCGTTACAGTTTGGGGTGGATTACTCATGTATTTACTTTTGATGTTCTCTTCCTAGTGGATCAACCAGAAACATCTCAGATTTGGTCAGAAAAAAACTTAAAAACAGGTTTTTTTGTGAAAACGATACTGAGGCCCCTAATTTGGATATTTAGTTTCTGTCGTCAGTGGGTAATGATCCCTCCAGGCGAGAGGCGGGGTCACCACTGGGCCGAAATTTAGAGACAGCCACCCATTCATGCCGACGGACAATCTTAGAGCCTGCAGTTAACCTAATTAGCGAGCGGGAGAGAAGCCACCAACTCAGGCACAGGGAGGACATGCGGGCTCCAGACTCCAGACCTTCACAGTCTGCAGCAACAGCGCGAACCACTGCAGCACCATAGTGCCCTAAGTATAGGATGAAGTCTCCAGCACAAAAGCACCCCCCCCCCCAAGAGAGATCCACCAAACTCAAAGTAAAAAAAAGGCCTTTTTTAAACACGTTACAGGGATCTGCCCTCACATTTAAGGGCTTCTGCCTCAGCCAGTGCGCCACATCTCCATCACGTTTGGTGAAAATCTGCCTCATAGGTTTTACACAATCATTCTATCAGTTACAGAATCAGATGGAAAGCAAGCCACTAAGAACACCAAACCTCCTCGGTGAATACGGTATCCACAGTAAGTGTCAATATCATGCAGTCTTTAAGGTCTTCTCATTTGTATGCAAAGAGCACATATGTGGTTTCCTGCATTAAGCTTTAACACGAGGCTGGTCGGCTGCCCATGGAAACACACCACTGGCATTCAAACATCCTGTAGGTCTTCTTATTCTTACATAGCTTGATGTTCCGCCCTGACAGATTTTCACTGTTGCAGCAGTGGTCCCATTTTTTATTAATTTTTTAAATTAACAATTTCAGATGTGGTCCAGGTCCATACTTCCTCAAATAGCTTCGCTTCGTGTAGGTTATTTGCTTCAAACTGTGAACGCTACTGGAAAGAAAAGGCACTGTGCTGTAAAAGCTTCCAGTTCCCCCATCATCTGATAATACGTGTTTTCAAAATCACAACTTCTTTGTCAAAATCCAGTTTACTGTTTAAAACAATTGCTCCTTAATTATACAACCGCAAAAGTCTATTTCCCATTTGAGTTTAGAATCCACGGATTTCTTTTTATGATCTTTCATGGTAAGATTACCCTCTGTGGAGCAGTCCATTCTCCATGGCACATTTATGTGTGATTATGTAAGCCCTGATGATGATTACACTCCCTTTTAGCTCTGACTGGAAAATTACCGCATACTGTGAAAATCAATACTTATAATAATAATAAAGGCTGATGGTGAAACCGTTGAGGGTTCGAACTTCCTTTTGTGCTCACAGACTGTTGTCTCCTGTTGTTCCATTATTGAAAGGAGACCTATTATGCTCATTTCTAGCTCAGTTTCTAGTATCTTTGCCAGATTCAACAGATTAGTGATTTATCTTACACTGGCGCTTCATTCAGCCTCTCAATTCAGTTTCAGCTCCTGTCTCTTTCATTCCTCCCTCTCTCTCTCTCTCTCTCTCTCGCCCTCCCTCTCTCTCTCCTTCTTAATTCTTGATGGTCCTGGTGACACATGAGCAACTAGCTATGGAGGACACGCAAGCCCACCAAAGCTGCCGCGAGCCAGCAGTAATAGCAGTAAAACCTCCACTGCTTCCTCCACCTCCATATACAGGCCGTCTCCCCTTTTAATGACGGGGCAGGTTCCCGCTCGTCTGCGGCCATGATTACTGTGGCCACTAGGTGGCACCTCTACCTAATGATGGCTCATTTTCAACAGCAATCAGTGCATCCGTGCAACAGTAGCCAGCAGGTGCAGTGCAGTGCAGTGCACGAGAGCCATGCTGATGTCATGAGTGCAACAACGCTGCGGATAAGGTTTGTTTAAGTCTTTGGCACAAAAGCCACTGGGTTAGCACCATGAAAAGATCATTGTCTGGTTGTAAGAAAAACACATACTTGCTTAAAACACCCTGCCGTTATCGCCCCGCCCCCCCCCCCAAAAAATGGATGCAACGTCTTGATTTGATGATGCGGGTCTGCACATCATGGTGCACTACTCGAAGGTATGACTGCAAGCATTGCATCAGAACAGCCTGAGAGCACGAGTGCAAGAAAGCATAGTCGCTGTTGATTATACGCCATGGACCCAAAGATTACTTTGACGTGCTGTATCACCTCATTACTTCTAACTTTGACCTCATTACTAACAAGAAATATTGTAATAAAACAACAGCTCCTCCACCCTCCCCAGTCAGTCCACCACAACATCCTTTTCTAATCACAACAGATTAAACTCCCAGTGTCATCTTCTTCATAACTAGAGGCTGTATTAGTCAGCGATTAGCGCGCCTTCTTCTGCTGCCAGACCCCCTGAGGTGTTTGTAATTTCCAGGTTTCTGATGTGCCTGTTTGAATCCAGACAGAGATCGTGCATCTTGCTGATCCAATAAGTCTCTTTGTCTCCTTCGGCGGTTCATAGAGTCAGCGAGTTAGAATGCAAGTAATTTCAGGGTCAGTCGAGTTTTCTCTTCTCCATCCCTCCCAGCAGTTGTTCTCTGGCTCCCCTGTTACCAGTCAAAGGTGAATTTTGCTTACATCCCATATAAAGTTAGTGATTGAAACAGACTTTCCTCATCTTTACACTGAACCAGCTAGCAGTAAATTTCTCTTTGTGTGCAGTTTGCTTTAGATCTCTTATGGCTTCCTGGCAGGAAAAAACAACACATTTTTTATTTCCGCCCAGTGCATCAAATACTTGAGTCTTTTATCATCATTTCTGTAGCATTCAAGATGTCATCTGACTGCTGGTAAAACAGCACTGATACAGTAGCTGATACTGTAGCTGATACTGTGGTTGTGTAAGTAGATGCACTATCATAAAAGGGGCTCCATCCTCCTCACAGCTGACAATGTGAATATGAACGCCGTTCTACTGTTTCTAAGTGCACTCTTGAATCCCACCATAACCCTGAGCTTCATCGTGCCGTGACGATGTGATGCACTAAGTGTCTTCGTCAACACGCCAGGTGTGGGCTCGACATCTCCACGTCGTGTAAACCACTGACCGCAGTCATGCAGGGGCTTAATGGTGTGTTCAAGAACACCTTGTAAACGCAGAAACCTACCTTGGTTTGACAGCAAAGCTTGCCAGACTTCATGGTGCGTTCAAGCACACTTCGTAAACCTTTGCAATCCACTTTGTTCTCAGAAGCAAAGCTTGTGACAACCCTGTGATGCGTTCAAGTGCAATTTGTGAACTCCGCAATGTAGTGAAAACACCAGGAAAATTGTATAGAACTGATTTTTTTTTCTGAACTATTTTAGGTGGAATACATGCATTTGTTATTAAACTTCTTCTTCCATCGCTATTCAAAATATTCAGTCATCACTTTGCAGTACAAAATTACAGATTCCAATCTTAAAATTCCATAAAATTATCCAATCAAACTGTTGTCGGCTGTTATCAGCGAGCCTCTGCGTGTTCTCGCTGCGAGAAAACTGCCACATACATTCATAGTTGACGTTTTTATACCGCATTCAGCCCTGAGTGTGAGTATAATGTACTCGGAGATGTGTAGTAGATATACCGACTCAAATACTGTTTTTGAACAAGTGTTTATCAAAGCTAAAAAACTGGTATGACTGGAGATAAGCAGCATATTCTTTGACTGATCTCACTTCCGCTCATTTGCAATTCCAGTGGGGTTTTTTCGCACTCTTTTCCTCACCTGTGTGTTTTATGCCTGGCTGCTCTCTGTAATTTCAAAATCTCACCAGAACCTCATCCTTATCTCTCTTCATCAGCTCGCAAAAGAAAGGAACAATATGTTTCCGCTGGGGTCCCAGAGCCTCCCCTCCACTCGCACGCCGCATCACCAGTTCTCTTTCTCCATCGTTGGCTGCATCTTTTGTCAGAGCTGTGGAGGAGACAGCGGCCGTGTTTTGGCGTCTGATTGCAGGAGATGAATCTGATACGACTTCACTCCTGCTTGATTGTTTTCCCGTGCAAAATGCTGATGAAAAAGTTGGTGCTAGCGCGCTTTAAACTGAATGCTTGGCCAAACATAAAAAATGAACAGCCGTTTCGGTAATTGACTAAACCCATTAAGCAATTATAAGAAAATTGCTAAAGATTATTGTCCATTTCCAGATTATGTAAATTAGATTATTCCATCCATTTTCTTCGGCTAATTCCTGTTAAGGGTCGAGGGGTGGAGCTTATCCCAGCGGCTACGAGCGAGAGGCGGCGTTCACCCTGGACAGGTCACCAGTCCATCACGGGGCCAACACATAGAGACAGACAACCATTGGCTCTCCCAGCCACGCCTACTGTCAATTTAGAGTCTGGATTAACCTGGTCCCTCTTGATGTCTTTGGACTGTGGAGGACGCTGGAGTACCAAAGAGAACCCACACAGGAACAGGGAGAACATGGAGACTCACCCAGAAAGATCCTGTGCCCGAGCTGGGACTCAAACCTGGAACCCTCTTGCTGTGAGGCCACAGTGCTGACCACTGCAGCTTTAAATTAGATTATTCTCACTGTCATTTTTTTTTCTCAGAAGCAGATTCAGTTTGCTCTTTGATATTGTAATTTAGTCCTGGTCGTTGGATTAATCTGTAACGAATCCATAGATACCAAAATTCTTCTCTGAAGAACTTTTCTTTCCGTTTTGCTCCTTGCTGCGCAGGTGGAAATGTCCAGATGTTCTCTGGTGTGTCACTGCTCCGCCTGCGCCAGCCGACCATTGTCATCATCCGCACAAACCCAACGTTCGAGTGAATCTTTACAGCGTCCAGAAACATAGACGTTTTATTGTCGTTGCTCTCAGGACAGCACGGCGGTGTTTGGTTGCCCTCAGACTTCAGCAGCAACGGTTCAAGTGTGAGATGAGTCCAGTGAGGTAAATAACAAGAATATTAGTTTCATGTCATATAAAAAGTACTAACCTGGGTGAGACGCTCACAGTTTCAGTGCAAGAGAAAATTCTCTCATAAATGACAAGAAGACAGTAAATCCTTGTATTTACAAGCCTGGAATCATCAACTTTACTATTTGTGCTTGAAAAAAGATGGAGACAGTCGATGATGAAAGTAGTGATTAAGTCTGGTTTTTTTGACTGACTGATTGATTGATTGATTGTTGCAGCTGTAGTCAGGTTGCGTTCGTAGGTTTGGATCCAAATAAGCACTTTTGACAAGGTTAATGGACTCAGTAGACTTCAGCTGCATCGTCCATTAGCGAGACATCGTAGAACCATCCAACGTCCCGACCCAGCTTTTGTCCCGCAGGCTCATCTCCACGATCCATCTTGCTGGTTCTCTGGGAAATGCGGTCTCGTTTATTTCCATCCTGTATCATTTTTCCTTCGGTGCATCCAGCGTGATCTCCACCAGACTTTACAACAACCGCAGCGCTCCCTCACCTGTGCTCATCCATCATCTTTTAGCCATAACCTCCTGCTGGGTGTTGTTCCTTCCTCCTTTCTAATGGAGCTCTGTTCCTGGAGAACTCGGCTGGTACGGCTCTGATGATCAGAGTCAGGTGATCACAGTCTGATCATTACTGTGAGCAGGTAATTTATGAGCCACTTAGTCGAGGTGCTGCAAAGTCTCATGTACTATTCATATATACATATATATTTATATTTTATATATATATATATATGTGTGTGTGTGCGTGCATATAAATGTGTATATATGTATAAATAAATGTGTGTGTGTTTCAACCTTGGAAACCCCTTCCCTTTGAGAGGATCCAGAGTGTTGATGGCGCTCTAATGAGGGGGCAAACCTCCTGAGGAAGTCACCTCTGACTCCCTGGAAGGCTTCTTAATCAAATCTTAAAGCCTGACTCTGTCTCATACGGCGGCTCTTCTTCCACGGTCAGGTTTAGATCAAAAGAAAAATGGTAGAAAACTTTGCGTAAGCGATCAGTAGCAGTCGTGCGAAAATGAAAAAAAAAAAACCCGAATGTACAACCTTAAATACTTCTAACAGAACGTGCAAATAGCAGAGCTCGGTTGTGCTGTGTGCTCTGCTGAGACTGATATTGCAATATCAAATGTTAGATGAGGTGTGTCTGAGAAGGATCAGTGCGAGCTCTTTATTATTCATGAGCACGATGCTTCGGCCACTGCAAAGAAATCTATTAGAGGGCAACTCCTTAAAGCAGTGAGCATGAATCAAGATGCATTCAGGCTGCGCGTGTCGTCCCGCCATCCCTCCAGCTAAATGGCAGTCCAGCTGTGTGTCTTTTAGTACCTGACACATCCGTCTGACTTTGGGATTTCCTTAGAGGTCTTTGTTAGAGCTGAATTTCTCTTCTCAGCTGTGCTTTTTGCAGGCCGTCCTCACATGGAAGCTGTGTTACAGGTCTGCTGCTCCTGCGTGTCCTGGGACAGCACAGATCCAGCACATCCCACCTCCGCGTGGTTCCTGTTTGTGATGATTTAAGCCTTGTTTGTTCGTCACATTTGGAACGGAATCACATGTTCAAATGCAAACTTAACTTTGAAGCCCTACGGAACCACCAGCCAGTAAAACAACAGTGAATTAAAGGGATCCCAGTGTACCGAATGGAGTATCCACGTGGCTCTTTATGTGTACTTTGTGGTACTTCTATCAAACGTGTTTCTGAATAGTTTCCGTGGTGTTTCTGTGGGTGACACTTGGGGAATCTTCTCTGAGATCCTTTAGATCCTCAGTCTCAGATCATACAGTTGAACCTGATAGTCGCTGAGCTATTGAGGGGGGGGGGGAGGGTCTTTTAGGACCTCAGGAGCTTTCAGGGCCTAAAACGTTAAGTCATCAAAATGAAGCAACTCACGTGTTCGATCCTGTTTGTAGGCTAAAATGCTTAAAGTGCCTGTCAATGAATATCGTATTAAAATAACAAAAGGATGAGATACAGTGAAGCAACGATGCCTCATTAGGTTCAAGTTCTGTGGCTTTTAATGGAACATTTTAAAAGAAACGCTGGAAACTGCCAGGAACAGAGTTCCAGTGCTGATGGACCTTATTTTTTCCTCTAGTGGGTGCAGACAACCCCCCCCCCCCCCCCCCCCCAGGCTCTGATCGGCTCGTGTTTGGTGCCTTTGGACATTCAGAGTGAGGCGGATCAGGGGTTAGAAAGAGAAGAAGGAGAACATAAAACAGGGGTCTGTTTCTCATGGAGGGGACCACAGGGTTTTTTTTGGAGTCCCCCCTGACGGTGGTGTTCAAATCTGAAGGGGATCCGCAGGATATCAGTAGAACCAGTAGAACTGACAGACAAAGAGAAACGGGTGCAAAAAAGAGAGCACGTTTTCACGTCTTTTTGTCCTCCTTTTTTACTAATGAGATTCTTTGTGAGCGTTTCAGGGTAACAATGAGTTTCCTTCTCCTTCTGCTAATAAGCGCTTTTGTACGCTGCATGCTGATCATTGTGGTTCATTTAAAAACTAATAGTGCTTTTCTTTTCTGGGTGTACTTCTGACATGCAGGGTGTTCGCCTGTATTGCGTTTCGTTCTGTGCTCGTAACACATGCGAGTGGCACAAAATGCGGACATCAGAAATTGATGAATCCGCCCGATTCAGCTGCTCTGCTCCCGTGCAGCATCAGTAATAGCAGAGATCTGAAGGTTCCACGCTGCATCAATCAGTGCAGATGCTAAAGATTTAGCAATATTTTTAATATTTAATGATTCCACAGAACACATTGGTTTTTATGCTGATCTAAAATTGTTTGACCCTCACTACGACTTAAATCTCTTTGTATGCATGTCTGGCTAACTTACAAGAGAGACCTTTTATGATTAATCAATAGTTATATTATAATGGTTTAGATAGCAAGGGCCTCTCTCCGTCTGCAATGTTAATGGAACATTTGTCAGTTCCCTGGCCTATCGTGTATGGAAATGAGACTGAGTGAGGAAAGTTGGAGGGGACATATGCAGGACATGGGAACGCCAGCGGAAAACGTCCAAGTTTACAATGACAGAGGCTGGAAGGGCCACTAATTTGGGCTTCTTCTGAGGGTTGCCTTGGTGTGTATTTTTGTCGTTGTGTATCAGGAGAATTGGATTCATTTCAAGGAACATTTCATTTAGAAAAGTTTCTTTTCTGGCTTGCTAGACATAAAAAAGGGGGGCCTACGACATGGATGCCAGATCTACAATTCCACAATGTCACTTGGCAGACGCTTTTGCCCCAAAGCGACGTACAACACAAGCAAGAATTTAGACTGGAGGGGAAAATCTTAGTAGGTACGACAACGTGCTTCAAGTTTGATTGGCTCCCGGTGCTGCCATCTAGTGGCCACAAATGACCATAACCAATAATTCAACGTCAACAACATCTTTCAACATTCAACACGTTCAATATTCAACATTGTCAGCACTAAGTAGTCACTAAGAGTCTTAAACCTTCTGACTCGTTCTACCCCGAGGACAGAGAAGACAAGGGTCAGGTTTAAGTGTCTAGGTGTTCCCTTCCCTTAAAAGTAGAAAGGGACTCTGGGTCGTATGGAGTTGGGTTGTTCATTCCAACAATTGGGAACAACCGAGGAGAAGGTGCTGGCTAGAGAGTTAGAGCCGCGCTGGGCTGGGAGCACCGGCCGTCTCTCACAGGCAGAGCGTGAAGGGAGTGTAGACTGGGGGAGGGGTTCCAAGTGGGCAGGAGACGTTCTTGTCTCTGTTTTTTAAGCCAGAAGAAGAGTTCTGAACTTGATTCGAGCTGCCGCTGGCGTTGGCAGCTGAGTAACTTGCGCAGTTTTGGGCGAGTTAAAGACCAAGACCTGCTGCTGAATTCTGGATCCTCTGCAGTGATAAACAGCCATGGAATACAACACCGGGCCTTGTTTAGGACACCCCAACCACAAGCACGTGTGAAGGGGAAACGATATTCTGGAGAATCTGATATTCGGCAAAAAAAATTCTAAGTCCTCAGGATCTGCATCGTGATCCTGATCACCCTCCATCAAATGAATCCGTCTCTCAGGTTTCCTGTTAACAAAGCAGCTCACAAACGCTCGCCTGTGATCACATGACCTCCTCCGAGTAGG
The DNA here is from genome assembly GCF_037954235.1 of Aulostomus chinensis. Lineage (NCBI taxonomy): Eukaryota > Metazoa > Chordata > Actinopteri > Syngnathiformes > Aulostomidae > Aulostomus > Aulostomus chinensis. The sequence continues at coordinate 3,793,861 of NC_141340.1, read as the reverse complement.
TGAAACATCCTGAAGAAACACGCCGTAGCTGTGCGCTCTTCCCGTGTGCTCCTCGTTATGTTCCAAAGTTATTACCGCGCAAACCCCGATGTAGGCACTTGTGGCAGAAGATTCGATGATTCTACCAATGAGGAAGGACGAATGCAGCACAGTAACATCTGCTGATGTTTTAATGGCCCAATGGAAAACCTCCTGGCGTTCAAACAACATTATTTTAAGTCTTGAGTCAGTCGATCTGGTTAACAGGGTGGTTTCACACCTGCTGATTGGAATATGTTTCCTCAAAGTTATGGCCTTTTACACTTTCAGCACCAGAAACACTTTAAGACTTTTTGTTTTCTTTTTTAGTGAACAAATAGTGCAACCATTTGACCAGTTGAAATTGTGCAAGTGTGATATTTCTGGATGCTTTAGACGCTGCTGGAAGAATCGCTGTCGTCTGCCCCTTCTTTAGAAGCCCAGTATCAGGCTGAAATGTTGCCGGACTGATGTAGCGGTAAGCTACTGTGTGAGCACATGCATGTTTGTGTGGACTGACTAAAGGGGTCCAGTCCTGCCTGCTGACTGCGCCGCCGTAGATAACAGCAGAATTAGCGAAGGCTGACAGCTGTTAAGGTCTGTTGATGGAACCGCCGCGGGGTGATAAGACGGCGCCCTTAGATGGGTCCGCGGGTGTGGGGCTATCACACAGATATAATGCAGGGGCAGGACTCGCCTGGTGATAGCAGGTTGCTGCGGCTCCTTGTTGAATGCGGCTGCGGCGAAGGGAAAGATGAGACAGATTGGACAGATTTGTTGTTCTCTCTCGCTGTGGTCCTGAAGTCTCAGAATGGATCGGAGGGGAAAAAGTGGTTTATTAATGTTGTGTTCGGTATTTTATTCGTTCTTTTTATGTTTCTTCAACCGTGTAAAGCCCTGTGTCATCCATATGTCTGCCCTAGGAGAAGGAAGTGTTATTTGCACTTCCTTCCTATATGGGGAAATGCTTCCAGAAGAACCAGTTGTCATCTGAGAGCTAAGCCACTACCTCTGTTTACTTTAGGAAGCTATTTCCCCTCTGATCCTCCAGCACAGCTGCAGCTCACATGTCGGGGGGTATAATATGTACAATTGGCTGGAGCCTCCAAACAACTCCATTATGCACTCTCTTTGGCACCGATGGCCACTGATTATTGCCCTCCTGCTGCTGCTTTGCATCCATTTGATGGAAGTGGGTGAAAGGGGGTGGACTTCCTGTCTCAGCGGCTTCAGTGAAGCAACCATGAACACCAGGACCGGATTCCTCCTCACACCAACCACGTGCCTTCACTTTATTTATTAGATTAAAGCAGTGTGGCAGCTGCTTCATAACCTTTTTCATAATTACAGTACATTAATGATCATTTACAATTACATTGATTGCATTTATGATGAATTGTCATTATCTGAGCAGTTTGTCGAGCACATTTGTGTCCCTCTGATGTCACTTGGTGGAGAACTGTTTTTCACCGTGTGAGAGTGTCATATGAACCTTTTCTGACAATTTAATGATAGAGAGTCTGTGTGGGTGGAGGCGATGGATGCAGCCCACTTTGCAGAATGACGTAGTTGTTGGAGTCCTGTTTTCAAACATTAATTTAATATTTGTAATTCTGCAACAAGGGGCCACCGGTTTGATGCCCCTTGTTGCTTCTGGCTGGTTGGGAGTGTCCCTCTTGCCCCCTGCCCTGCTGGCTACCACATGCAAAATGCCGGCTACGACAATCTAACCGCCGGTTTGCACAAGCTAAACACCAGCTAGGATGAGCTAAAAGCTAGCTAGGACAACCTCAAAGCTAGCAAGGAAAAGTCTAAACAGGGGCTAGTACAACCTTAACACCAGCTAGGACAAGCTAAACACCATCTAGGACAAGCCAAATACCAGCGAGGACAAGCTAAACACCATCTAGGACAAGCTAAATACCAGCTAGGACAAGCTAAACACCAGCTAGGACAAGCTAAACACCATCTAGGACAAGCTAAACACCAGCTAGGACAAGCTAAACACCAGCTAGGACAAGCTAAACACCATCTAGGAAAAGCTAAATACCAGCGAGGACAAGCTAAACACCATCTAGGACAAGCTAAATACCAGCGAGGATGACCTCAAAGCTAGCTAGGAAAAGCCTAAACAGGGGCTAGTACAACCTTAACACCAGCTAGGACAAGCTGAGTGCCAGCTAGGACAAGCTAAATGCTGGCCAGGACAAGGTAAGCAAAGTGCCAGTCATTACCAATGCTGGGAATAACAGCGTTAAAATAAACAGCGTTACTCACGGCTAAAAAAAAAAACCCTCCAAATTCTTTGACATTTATAAACTTAAAAGAAAAAAGAGTAACGCAATAGTTACTTTCCCTGGTAACTAGTTACTTTCATAGTGGAGTAACTCAGTTACTACTGAGTTACTTTTTGGGAGAAGTAACAAGTAACTTTAAGTAATTACTTTTTTCAAAGTAATGTGCCCAACACTGGTCATTACCCTGATTCATCCTTGCAAAACAAAAAAATACAGGCAAGTATGTTTTTGCACAAAGTACAAGTAACACTTCTCTTTCCAGGGCAGTCACATGGACCACAGGTGTTTACACAGTTTAAGAAACATATAAAGAAGCAACCCCCCACATGTCAAGAGGTGCAGAAGTGAAGACTGAGCCTGATAACTTTTTTTTAAGTCTATATTTTGTTTTTGAAGGAAAACACTGAAGATTCTAACTTCAATATAGTTAAAACAACATGGTTTTTTTCCCCATTGGCTTCAGCTGAGGTTTGCATGCACTGTGAGTGAATTTCACTTCATCCAGCTGCTTTGTCAGTGCTGAAATATCTAGAACTGTTGATTTGAGCTGTTCTGGTTCAGAAATGTTGAAATTCCACACATCCTGGTTTGCTGAAACGTTGTGCCAGCATTTCATTCTGGCGACTGGGTTTGCTGAACTCACTAAGGATTTGCAAGATGGGGTATCGGGTGAGGCGTTAAATCAGGATTTATCCATCTCGCGCAGGCACTGATACTATAAATAGACACAGAAGCTTTTGGAGTCCAGATCATTTAGCTGTAGACACAAGGCAATAGCAAAGCAGTTTGAGTATGATTTAATGAAAACGCTGCTGCACAATCACAGCGGCATCAAACCTGAACGTGATAAATCATAAACAAGCTTTCCATAATCTCCTCCATCTCCTCCCCAGCCATTAGTCTGTGTTGTTTGTGGGAAGCGTTTACTGTATCTGAAGGCTTGTCTGGCCTCCCCTGATAGCTGCTGCTCCTTCCATCCAACAGCTTGTATTTCTGCTCAGCAGGAAGCGACAGAGTCTCACAGGTCCTCATTGACACTTTGATCAGCCGACCATGCGCTGTTGTGATTTCCCTTTGATTTGACAGGCCGAGTGCACCGTTTCCCACCCAGAAGCACACCTTGCTCGCTGACACGTGCTGAGCATTGGTATTTCCAGACTGTCATTCACAGCAGATGCCAGGCATGGGCCGTTCAACTGCAGCTGAAGTTGTCATTTTAGGTTTCGTATACTAGTTTCTGATTTATGACCATCATTCTTTCCACCTGAAGGCGTCGAGCTGCCAGGCTGTGATGTGTGAAGCGCGCTGTGTCATTCTGTCAACAGCTCAGACACACACAGCGAGGAGTGTGGAGGAGTGGAGGGGGAGAAAAAGAAGGGCCTTGAACTAATTGTTGGTCTCTGGTGTTCATTAACTGGAGGGCAGATGTTCCATCCTGGTGTAACTCCCACTGTTTTACTGATCAGTCCAACTACTCGGTGTGTTAAGTAAATGATAAAAAATAGTCACACACAGATTTTATTCTGAGCCGCGGGTGACTTGAAGCCCGGGAACTCTGCTAGCGCCAGTTTATCATCTAATTTAGCTCCAACCTGTCTTTGTTCTGTTAGTTCTCATTTTGTTCTGGTTGTTGTGTGACAGACCACAAATAAATTTGCTCGAGTTCGTGTTCTACGATACAGCCACACAGAGCGTTCAGTTGTTTCTAAATGTAGCTTCATGTTCCAAATTGAACGGAGGTTCTCATGAGCGTCTGTCTCAGTCCAGTGTGTTGCTTGTTTGTTGCTCGAGGTGTTGATTGTTTGTTGCTAGGATAATTGTTGTGTGGCAGGAAAAACTCCTGTTACTCACTGGTAATTCGTTCATGTGTTTCTGGGTCATAAATGGGGGTTGGAGAGCTTCTGAATCAACTCCTAGTATGTTTATTCTGCTCTGCAGCTACAGAAGAGCCACAGCTCTGCAAAGACAAAACAAGCTTCAAGCCGTTCATCCATCCAATCCATCCATTTTCTACCTCTTATCCTTTTAAGGATAGCGGGAGGGGGTGGAGCCTATCCCAGCAGCCTTCCCCCTGGACAGGTCACCAGTCCACGGCAGGGCCAACACATAGAGACAGACAACCATTGGCTCTCCCAGCCACGCCTACGGTCAATTTAGAGTCTGGATTAACCTGGTCCCTCTTGATGTCTTTGGACTGTGGAGGAAGCTGGAGTACCAGAGAGAACCCAGCAGGAACAGGGAGAACATGGAGACTCACACAGAAAGACCCCGTGCTGCAGCCGGGGCTCCACCCACAACCTTCTTGCTGGGGGGCCACAGTGAGGACCACTGCACCACCGTGTTGCCTGTTAGTTAAGAAGGTTCAGAATTTCAAAATGAGGGCTTGAAAACCTGACGTGACTTAATCGTGTTCATAATCGCAGTCACCGAGTGCAAACTAGCTTCGTTGTGACGAGCTAGCGATGAATTATGCACCGGTTGAGTATCCAATCAGGCCGACCATGGGGGGGGGGGGGGATCTTGCTGGTTCATGTTTTACAAAAATGACACAGCTTTGAAGTGGACGGTTCTCCATCAGGTCTGCATATATTAGCGAGCGATTCTGTTGTGCGGCGCAAGCCTGGCGCCTGCTGCAGGACGCACTTCGGAACAAATCTGTTTCAAGTAAATAACTTGGGCATATTTAGCCTCGACCAATCAGAAACCCCCCTGCAGCTTGTGAGCCTCGCTGGGAGCAGCAGAAGGTCGAGTTGTCCACGCCGAGCTGCTGGGCTGAAGCTTTGACAGGAGGCAGAGCCCTGCCAGCGAGAGAGAGGCAGAGAGGGAGAGCTGGGCTCCTGGCCGTCACCTCCCCTGTTCTCGCCCTGCTGCAAACAGAGCAGGTGACTATGTTTAATTATATTGGACAACTGCACAGCAATTACCAGCAGAGCAAACGTGGCTCCACACAGATCTTATCCAGCTGCCGGACGTGCGCGGCCGTAAATCTGACGTGAAGCCTGCCGCATTCAATGTTACATTAAAACGAGTCTGACACTGCATGTGTCCGTTTATTTGAAATATAATGCAGATAATCTCAGGCTCATTTTCTCGCCCTCGGAGCCCCGCTTCCAATGTCTATTTAATGGCGGCGTTATTAGCTGTTATCACTGCCATTACAACACTACAGACGAGGCAAACCGCACAAACACGTCTGGTGCTGATGGAGCACCGCTCACGACACCTGTGGAAGTACGTCGCCTTCCTGTAAAGCACTGCCTTATAACCAGTAACAGCAGCGGCTGAGGACTGGTGAAGGCCTGTGATTATATGTCTGGCTGCACGGTCTCAATAAGTCCTAATAACCCTGAACAGGTCCTCCTTTTCTTTGTCTTTGTACTTCATTTCAGTGTCAGTAGTGGTAAAAGATCCTTTCATCAGCTCATGAGCATTGTCCTGTATAGAGTGTCTGTGTACGTGTGTGTGTGTGTGTGGGGGGGGGGGGGGGGGGGGGATGATGTGTTCTCCTTCATCTCCATTCAGGTAAAATCATTAAAACCCACGTCGTGGCTCCTATGAACTGGGTTTTTACATTGAATCTGAAAAGCTTGATAAAAGGCTGATTTTGATAATGAATCTGTGCTGTCGAGGTTATTTGGTTTGTCTCTGTCAGAATCCGCCCTATCTGCTGTCATGGGAGACGGGAAATTTTAATGAGTTGCTTTATTGCTTGCTTGGAGGAAGTATCCCTCTGTGAGCAATCTCCACTTTCACATTTCAAATCTTGCTCATGCAGACGAACTCCACAGACATGAGCCACATACCTGGAATACTTGGGTTTCTATAATTACCTCTGCAGAGGAGGTTAGATTTTCCCTGCGTCTGTGTGTTTGTTTTTTCTTCTGGGTATTAAATAAAAAGCGGCATGCAAAAGTTTAGCTGCACAAACAAAACTCCAAGTGTGCTCCTTCACCGGCTCCTACGCTGGCAAACATGTCTGGCGGTAAAGGAGCACGCAAGCAGCCAATCAGGTGTGTTGTTGACAGTGAAAATCACTGCTGAGCACGAACGATGCTTCGTGATGCATCGATGCTTGAATGAAGTCGTGCCAGAATGAAAAAAAAAGGCATTTCAACCTCTTTGAGTTCCCACATTGTTCACCTATTGAACAAACTAGACAAAAACATAAATCAAAATGCACGCTAACATGAGCAGTAACGTCATGTCGTGCACCTGTCAATCAGTCTTCAGCTTTTAGCATCATGTAGTCATCTTGTGTCATGCTAGCAAGCAAAAGTACGGTGGTGCGTCTTGGGTTGGCGGTCGCCACGTTCACGGGCTCCGTACGTCTTCACGCTGAAGGATGTGAGACGTGTGGCAGCTCCAGATTATGAGCAAGTGGTTTCAGGAAGAACTGCTGCAGGAGCTACACGGGGCACAGAATTAGCTCCGGGGCCTCAGCAGACGCTGCACCCGCTTGTCAGCCAATCAATCAAACTCCCTCCAAAGTTCCGTCCTGTCCTTCTGTCCCACTTCACTCAGAAATGCAGTGACGTACAGCAGCCCTCAGTGGGCTCCTTTCACTCTGTGGAAGATCGGCTTCCTTCAGGTCATAATCACGCTGGCGCTTAAACTGGATACAGGAAGTGACCGTGATCTTCGCCCGGGTTTGGACGTAAGAATGTGATCCCGATGAATTAGAGAGCAAAGCACCTGCTGAGGGAAGACCTCCACCAACCATCCATGTTGGATTGGGTTTCATCCCAAGACGAGAAGTAGCAGTTTGAACCGTATCTGTTGTCTTTCAAGTGGGACTGTCATTTAGTTCTTGGTGTTTTTGGTTCTCCATGTGTGGCCTGATGCATGCAGATGAAGCGACCTGAGATGAGGACATAAACGCACGCGTCGAGGAAAGGAATCAGCGGAGCAGGAAATGTTTCTGAAGTTCTTAGGCTGAATAATTATGGAAAAATTTAATATGAGGGCCCTGCGACGGACTGGTGACCTGTCCAGGGTGAACCCCGCCTCTCGCCCGAAGGCACCTGGGATGGCTCCACCCCCCCCCAACCCTCAACATGATAAGAGGTAGAAGATGGATGGATGGATGGAAGTTTAATATGAGTTATTTCGAGCATTAGTAGCTGAAGCAAACCAACAGGAGGCGATGTGACACCAAGGCAGAGTCTTGAGCAGGTAACGACGCCTGTTGAATTCTGAGCTTTTCTTTCGATAGTGGGTTCAGCTGCCAACCCTCGCGAGTCCCTGCGTCTCAGACTGACATGCCAGCGTTCTCCTGGCTCCAAGTCTCAGTGAATATGTGATACAACCTTTTATTTTCCTTCCAAGTTTTACAAATAGCAACGGCGGAGAAGCTGGATTGGGCGACGAGTAATCAGAAGGTTACGGGTTCATCCATCCTTGAACAAGACCCTGGATTTAGTCGGCAAGGCAGCCGTCAGGTGTGTGTGTGTGTGTGTGTGTGTGTGTGTGTGTGTGTGTGTGTGTGTGTGTGTGTGTGTGTGTGAAGGAGGCAGAACACTGAGTGCTGCTGAGGTGCTACAGTTTAATTCATAATGATAAGTTCAATTAATAACAATGACAATCACCTTTGGGCTGAAAACAGAAGCGTTCCTTTCACGTCCTCGCTTCTGTCTTGGTGCTTTGCTGATGAGGAGGTGGATTAACGCTTGGAGCTCACAGATGTAGAGTAGAGTCGGGCACAAGTCTGGGAAAAGAACGTCTGGGTTCCGTCTTCCTCACCACCAAGTCCCCCTCACCTTTAGTATCCATGTTGGAGCACTTCTTATTCAGCTTTCCTCAGCACTGTTGCACCCTATACATGTCAGGCAGCGTTTCAATGTGGCATAAAAGTCACTGTATTCCATTTTTGACTTCTCACTTGTCAGAATCTTCACCATGCACCCATCTTTTCTTCTTCCGGCTGAATTTAGGAGCAGTCTCTTCTATCTCAGAGCCACCATGCACCGCTCTAACCCTATTAGGAACCCAAGGGCACGGCTAACACAGAACAGAGGTTCAGGCGGTGACAAATTCACAACAAAGCTTCTCTGTGAGGAATCAAACTTGCGTGGACGTTGAAGGAATGAGAGGCGAGCGGGAGAGTGAGAGGGAAGGACCCGGTGTGATGAAAGGAAATGTGGCCCACTGTGACAAATGTTCTCCCAACTTGTGATTTATCACGGCCCAGAAACTGAGAGCGCAGCGCCGGCTCAACCTGCAGAGTTGTGGATAATACAGATTTATTCTCTCCAATTTTACAAGCATGGTATCAGTCTATTTATCTGCTCGGCAAATCTCTTCTTGTAAGGTCATAAGGAGGCAGAGCGTGATTGCACTTTAACATCAGCAACTCTCCACTTTTAAGCTCACAGGTAATTTTTAGCGTATTTTTGTACAAATCACTGTAGAAAAGAGAAGCGCTCACCACGTTTGGAGTCACAACCCAGTTCCTCTTCAGCCGGACCAACACGAGCTGCTGACCAGCACCATGATAGTCAACTTCAACCAGGATGAAACAGTGATTTTCTGATCGTTGTGCATGCACTAGGAGATAAAGACCCACAGAGACGAGCTGATCGCTAGTTAGCTGAGCCCAGTGAGCGGCAATGAGTGGGAGTTGTTAGCCTAACAGGCTGAATATGTTGCTACATTGCTGTAAAGCTCCCGGTCCTCTCTCACTGCCTCTGCGCCGCGATGATTAGCAGTAGACGTCGCTCTTCTAGCTGTCAGCAAATATTTGGTTTTGTTGGTGGAAGCTTTTGAGGTGCTTCGGCAAATCATTGCACCCAGTCAGGAAAGTAGTTCCGTCCTCTTACTCTGATATTACAGTTGCCCATGAATTGTTATTTCATTAACAAAAAATGTAATGAAGGACATTTTATTTATACAGTTTATGTACAAAAGTGTATTTGTGGACTTTTTACGGATTTATGCTAACACTTCCCATTCATTATCATTCATTGTGCTAAGCTAACCAGCAGTCTGCTGGTCTCAGTGCCCGAACGCAGCATAGAGGAGAGATCCATGTTCTTGTTCGGCTCCGGGGAGGACGGCTTATTACCAGAAAGACAGCGTATTCTTCTAATCGTACAAATCTTCAACATATGCAGGTTGAGGATTCTCCACCTGACAAAACACACAAATGTAACCTGATACCATTATTTTGTTCAGTATTTCTACATAGAAATTTGACAGTAATTAAATAATCGCTGTTTACACAAGCTGCAAATTTCGGCCATGATGTCTCCAGACTGACATCTTTCTCCGTCCTCAGACCTTCCTGTCTCTCCGTCTGCGCATGGAAAGATTGCACTTGTTTTGGGGGGGGGGGGGGGGGGGGTTCATGTTTGTGGAAAAACAAAACAAAACAAAGAAGTCACAACCTCATTTTTTTGTCGTTTTTCTGCCATAAAAGTTTCATCCTTTTGGACGCGACCTGTCAGTGATTGTATAAATTGAAGTAACGGATAAAATCATTGCCAGCCGTCCGCCTGCTTCCCAGCCTTTGCCAGTTTTTTTTGTTTTTTTAAAAAGAGTTCAAGCTCAAACATCTGGTTGAATTCTAAGTTATAACCCGTCCGATGGATTATCTGTCTTTTATTTAATTTGAATAATTTATGGAGGGACATTTATGGAATAATTCAGAGGGGAAAACCGAACAAGCAAAGATGAGAAGAAGCGATTAAGAATAGAATTGCTGAGGTACAGTAGAAGTGTGTTTTTGTCTTGGCTGCCCCTTCGGTCACCTCTTTGCCCCCCACACTGCCATTGTCAGAGCATTTCTAGGAAGAGCATGTAAACCTGCTGCATTTGAAAATAAGATCATCAAAAGCTGACTCGTGCGGTTGCATACATGCTCTGTTTTGCAGTCACATTTATTTTTCGGTTTTATTTTAGGTTTCCTGAACGGGAATCAGAAGGAGTGATGCCTTTTCTTGCAAAAAGTGGAAGACAGCACACGATAACCCTGGTGATATCAAGTCAGAACAGGATGCTGTGCTCTCTCTCTCCCCTCCTCGGTGCTTTCCTCTCCTCCCTCGCTGGGCCATTAGAAGAAACATGTTCACTTTAGACATCATGGAAAATTACAGTTTTTCAAGCTCTTGCTCCTGACAAATATTTACAGCAGCTGTACACCCATTTACTATCTGAGTACATGCTAAATGTATCTGGTACTTACATAATTGGAGTACTACTACTCGTCAACCCATGATTTCAGAGCTGTTCTTACAAAACGCGCACGCGTGCCTGAAAAGGCGTTTCCAGTTGTTGCAGCTTGTCGGATTTGTCTGGTCTAAATTTCTGCTGCGTTGTGTTCAAGGTCGCTCCGTACGGACGCCAACGATGAGAGTCGGGATCAGATGAACCGTTAGTGGGCAGCTTGTCCTGCAACGCAAATAACAGCGTGAAGAAGTCGCAGTCGCGGCTTTGTCAACCACTGACAGGACCAAACCCTGCCATTCACCGGGGATTGAAACAAAAGTAGAATATTCATCTAAAATATGATCAAAATAAGAATGTGGCAACTTCACATGGTCACGTTGTACAGACAGAAAAATCATGAAAACAGTGTGAATCTAATATATGTGTGTGTGTGTGTGTGTGTATGTGTGTGTGTGTGTGTGTGTACATGTTCTTGTAAAAAGATTCGACCACGATCTGTCAGTCTTGCTGTGCTGATGTTGTCGTGCGTCTCTGCTCATCAGGTTTGAACCAGAATAACAGATCTACCAGCTCTGTAAAAGTGACCATGTGACTCAGGCGCTTGGCTGTGACGGGACTGTCCGCACACGTCGGACTCCTGCCGGATCCCACCAGCACTCCTCAGTCAGATTATTCGACTGGAATAGACCAGATTAGCGAACCTTCCTTGGATCTTTTGTGGTCACGGCTCCGGGCCTCCTGCGAGCATGATTAAGTGGGCCTGAAACCGGAAAAGCTGGAGAACCCCTGGGCTAAATTGCATGTTGAATATATTTCCATAGCCGTCAGGGCAGAAAAAGGATCATCATGGTCTTGCGAGCTAAAGAAAACAAACCTCGCCATCGCCGGCTCTGCTGCCCGGCCTCACGTGCCGGCGAGATGAAGCTTTTGAGTAACAGCTTCATGAAGTGAATTCTGCAGAACTCACTTCTGCTAAAGCTGTGGACCTGCAGCGGTGCTGCTCTTGGGTTGAGTTTTTGGATGCGTTGTTCTTAAGAAACTGTCTTTTGTTGCTGTGTCGTTTTTAAATAACGGTGGGAGCTTAATGACATTTGATGGTGATGCAAGATTATTTCTTCTGGGCTTGAAAACTCAAAGGGGGGGGGGGGGGGCTTTTGTGCTGGTAATTTTCTCCTCAGCGTCCCTCCTCGCTGTGAAAGGACTGGTGGATGAGGCCCTGCTGGAGCTGTCCATTATGTGGTGCTGAAATCTATTTCAAAGCTTTTGATGGCGCCTGGATCCGTATCTGGAGCTGTTCTTTTGCTCGCCGCTGCAGTGTGTTAAGAGTACACGTGTGTTAGCGGCTTGTGGGTGCAGGTGTGCTTTTACTCTCGCGGGTCTTTAGAGGAGTGAGCCTTTTATAATCCTCTCAGAGAGCAAGTCAGATAGTTTTATCTGTCACAGCTACTTTGATTACATCGATGATTTTCCCGTCTCAGCCGCACACGTAAGTGTCCTGTCAATATTTTCTGTTCAGATGGGTTTTTTCTCTTCTTTCAAATGGGTTTGGAGGAATATTTAAAAGCCGATCCTGGAAAAAAAAAAACCTCCTGTTGTGCTCCAACATCCCTGCTGTGCTCCTCCGAAGCCCTGCAGCAGCAGGTCAGGCCGGTGACCTCGTGAGGGACCGCGCCCGCGTCCTCCATCACGCCATTGTGACTTTTTATAGTAACTTACTTTGTTATTTTGACCAGCTCTCAGCCTGCCTTTAAGGTGGCACCACACAAATCTTGATGCATGTGTGGTTTCTGTTTTCTGTTATTTTCATCTTTTAAAAAAAACAACAACAAAAAAGGCAATCACCCTCGTGAATTAATAAAATTGCATCGAATTGAGTTCACGAAGCCTCCACCGTCAGGGCGGTCTTTCAAAAAAACAACGTCCCACGACAGCCTCTGGAATAAAGAGCAATGAAAACCCTTTGCACTGTGGTCCCCTCATCTAAATATGAGCCTCGGTGGTCACGGCGGCGCTGTTGGAAGCGGGGACCCTGATTGGCCTCCATCTGCGAGGCTTCCTCTCCAGCAGCGAGGGCAGACTGTTGACAGGCAATATGCAAATAGAGCAAATGCTGTAAATTCGCTGGCCGTCGTAGCCACGCTCATCAGCCCGGCGCTGGAAATACAGGGGTAGGGAATCTTGCACTGTTGACATTTCACAGCTGAGTGGTGTGAAGGCTGATGAGTCACACCTGGCATGAACGCCGGTGAGAGGAGAAACTGCACACTGATGCGCTTTCTCATTCCCCTCTGTCAGGATGATGGGTATGAGCTGTATTTATATAAGGACCTCACATAGAGTATTTGGACGAAGCGGGAGCACAGAGATGGAAAAGCAATTACTTTTTTTTCTTTTTTTTTTCTTTTGCCCCAATATCCCGATGTTTGCCATCATGTAACGGACAAATAAGAATAGAAAAATTGAGCCACGCGGTGCCGGCTCCTGCTGGGAAGCAGCGGAGTGTCAGGGAGTGAATCCCAGACCTTTGGTTGTGTCGATGACGGAGTAATCACTTATCCATCCTCACCCTCCCCCTGCAGCCACGCTGCTCCCATTTTGTGAGGGGAACTTCTTTCATCTTCCATATTGGTCCGTAACAGAATGTGTGTTTTGAGATGTGACGCTGTAGCCCGTGTGTGTGTGTGTGTGTGTGTCAACTATTTAATGAAAACAAGTTTCAGTGTGTTACAGCGCTGAACAACTTTTGTTTTTGAAACATACCATTACACCTGTTCCCCTGGTGATTCCACACACTGGGGGCTTGCCGCATTGAAGGATTTAATGTAGGAATTAATTTAAACACTGATGGATGACTTTGGCCGTATGCGATGACAGAATATGTTCCGCCAGAGTGGAGTTGGCTGTAACTCACAAAATATTTCTTATTCCTTTTTCACAAATGGGTGTGTAGGGACACATTTCATAGCAGGCGTAGCTAGCTGAATGCATGTCTGTGCTATAAAAACAAAACAAAAGCATGTAAACACGACTTACATGATCATAAATGTGATTTAGTTTTGTTCTGCAGATGAGTTTAAAGCAACATTATGTAGCATTTCTAATCCTAAAGAGCTCCTGAATCATTTCAGTGCGACGCTGACTTGCAGCGAGGTGAAAGCTGCCTCTTTCAGTCCCTCCTCAAGCTCCCTGCATCTATTCCTGCTCACGGTAATAGAAGCTGACGGGGCATGAAACTCCAGCTCGCTCACAGTGCTGCTTTCAGGTCCTAGATGTTAGCTGGGAATTTTCAGCACCCATCACTGGCAAAAAAAGAAGAAAAAAAAGTTGTTGTGTAAGGAGGAAGATGAGGAAAGAAGATGAAATTTAAACCTTTACCTATATGGCTAATTATGTATTTAGCGTAATGCTAACTGTTAGCAGCTGTGTTTCAACGCGCACACATTAGCTTTGGCTCTCTTTACAATGAATGAGGCCACAATTGACCTGATTTACCATAAGCTAAGATTTTTTTTCTCAACATCTCTCCTGATCACGTTAAGGCGGTGCGGTACTCTGCTAAATCCCGGATGAACACGTAGGAATGCACCGGCGTCCTGTATTTTATACTCTTGGTACCAGCAGAGGTCGCCGCTGAGATTCTGGAGCGACTTCAACACAAAGAATACCTGATTTTTAATGTAATATTTAGGATTATTCTCATTGCCGATGGTTTTAACACTTTGCCAATATATCTCCAACATGTTTCAGTTGCAACTAAACCCGCACTTGTGACCGTGGCGGGGTGTCATAGTGAGAGTTTCACCGTCAGCTGAAGCTAGAAAAGTTAGCATCTCACTGGCCCCGCCTCACTGGTCCCGTGCTTCCCTCTATTAATTTGGAATATGATACGTTGGCTTGCTGAAATTAGCTACAAATTGCACCTCTAGGCAAACAACAAACCCTCCAGGCAGACTTTGCTTTTTGCTTCAAAAATTAACCTGAAATAGAAAACAAACAAAAAAATAACAATAATTCTGCAGGACTTCTTTTTTTTTTTGAGCTGCTGAATGTCAGAGAGATGCCAGGGAATTCTTAGAAGTTCCAGTGACATGGCTTTCGATTTGATTTTTCTTTTTTTTTGTAGTCTCAGACTAATATTTTGACTCCATGCACATGTAAATAAACGCCTTTACAAGTATAACGATAGTTAAGCGATTTTCAGGGTTAATTCGTGGGACCTCCTAGTCTCCAGCGTTTATTTTTATCTACATAAATCCTCACCTAGATTCGTTCTCGGTATTTCCACCTATAATTGGTGGCCAAACAATGCAACGTTTAGTAATTTGATATGGTGGCATGTATTGATTCTGCTGAAAAAGGCTAAAAGCAGTTCCTCTTCACTGTGTTGGCTGCTAACTCGGTACTGGCAGGGAAATGACTGGGCAGCAACGAGCGGATGGCTCCATTTGTTTAGGCAGGTTGGCACTGTCACTCAGTTAATTTATGATTCTCCAGGAAGGCGTATTTAAACAGAACCCCCCCCCCCCCACACACACACACACACACACACACACACACACACACACACACACACACCCCGCCCCCGGAGCATTTATCACTCTTCCGCGCCCATTCGTCAACATCACGGACATTTGCTTTTGTACACTCACTCTGTAACACAGCCACAATATGGTGCTTATTGTGTTTTGGGGGCTGTGGCAGCCCGACCACATAGCATCAGTCATTGGCCAATAAGGTTTTTTGGCCCAGAGTGGCCGTCATTTCTGCGGAGCTGATTGATAGGCTGTTGAGAAGTTGTTTCAATTTAATATATCATTCCGGTGATGGTAAACACGGGCTGAGAAGTTGCAGATGGCCGCCGAAGTCGTTTTCAGCCACAAGTGGATAATGTTGTAAACTCTGGGTGGCCGCGTTTGTTCTTTATTTCATTCGTCAAAACTGGAATTGTGGGGTTGTGTGGTGAGAGAGTGGAGAAAGAGTTCCCTCGTTCAACGTCCCATGTCGTGAAAAAGACATGTTCTTCTGACCTTTACAACAATCATACATGAATACAGGTTATTAATGCTTAGTTAACTGATAGTAAACAGTTAACCAAACATGCTAAGTTATGCTAGCTACAGGGAAGGTTGGAGTGCAGTCAGAATGCTATTTAAAGGGATACATGATCCCATCCTTATAATAAGGCTCACAAAGAGCGTTAATTAAAGATTAATTAGGCCTAATTAAGGCTTACTTAGCTCTCTTCTATTTCACTAAGCAAGAACTTCTTTGATTGCATCAATGCATCAGCCCCAAAATTCTTTTTCCTTTGCAGAAAAGTATCATTAAACTGGTGGATAAATGGATTCCAGCGCCAAATACCCCACCCCGAAATGACTCCTTTGTCAACCCTTTGGTCTGATAACATCTTTGGGTCCTGAGAAGCTGTGTGATTAAATCACGTATCCCCCTTCAAGGTAGCAGAAGGCTAACTGGTAGCCGCTAGCGCCACCACGGCTCTGCAGCGTTCTGAAGTTTGTGGCTCTGAAGCGGTGGATAAACTGTTTTGATCTTCACAAGTGGTGAATAAACGTCGACTTAAACTACGCGAAGTGGTCTCTTAATTTTTTAGAGAGTCTGATGGGGCACATGATTAAATTATTTTACCGCATTTGCTAGCAGGGGGCTAGCCAGGAGTAGCGTTATGATTTTACCAGAGACGTGGAAATATGGGGCAGCAAATGGCACGCATTCGTTTGAAGGTTGTCGTTTTTTCTTTTTCTTTTACTATTTTCACAGTTTTTTGTGGGTTTTTGGTTGCCGTTGCAGATCCATGCTGCACGGAACACGATCCAAACTAAAGCATCTCACACTGTTCAGTCTGACGCTTTCCAGCTGTGTATTTCAGCGTTCCGCTACCTGTTGGGGGGGCCTCTTCCTGCCTGTTGTGTTCTGCCGGTCACATCAACAACATCGCACACATTCATTTGGGATTTTAGGGTAATTGCCTCCACCAAGCTGCCATTTGATTTTAATTAACTGTGCTGCACACTCGGTTGAAGAAGTAGAATGTAAAGAGTCAAACTGGGGACTAAAGTATTAATTAACAATAAGTACATCTCGGAACAAATCAAAGGAAGTAATTGCCTTGCTGTGTGTAATGGGGGCTGTGCAGCATTTCTTGTAGATGTAATTAATCGAACAAGCCCATGAACAGAAATGGTTCTTATTAATTGCAGACATGAGAGTTTCCTCTCGGTCGCCGCCGATGCAGGCGGCACAGCCTCTGTGGTCGTGTTTCAGTCTCAGGTTTTGTTTTGGGTTTTTTTCAGTTAAGCTCTCAGACGGTTTTGTTAAACGAGCTTTAACAGGTTCTGGTTCAGAATCTGCAGCGGCGTAACTGCTGTCTCCACTTCTGTTGCAAAGATCAAGACCTGGGCTACGTCGCTGCGGTGGATGACGTGGGGGTTTCTGTTTGTTTGTTTGTTTCTAATTACAAGAATATGTGATGCAAAAAATGGCTGTAATTGAATACGGAGGAGGAAAACAATGCCATTGTTTGTGTTTTTAAGTAAAAGCCCTAATATGCTCTGTTACAAGTTTTAAAAAAAAGCCTGTATTCATTATCCAACGTGAGTAAAAGCGCAGAAGTCACCCCTTCTGCTGAATACATAAATGTTGATTAGATCATTAGATTCTTAATTCTGATGCATTGTCGTATAGGCAGTATTTTCCTTGTGTCGCTAGAGGACACAGAGTAGTTTTAACTGTATGAATTAATACAAACTATACATTTAATCCGACGGCTCTCAAGGCCTGTTCACAGATTAACTCTGAGGGGAGGACGTCTGTGTTGGTTCTGTAAAATGAAACCACCTGCGACTCCTCGAAGACAGGACGGAACAGCAACTCGCTGACTCGTGAAATGTGACACACTTCTTCGCCGAGTTGGTTTTTGAGGCGCAAACTACAGCGGACCTACGGAGGGAGGAAAATCGATGGTTGCATAATGATTTTTTTTTTTTAAAGTGTACTTTTGCGAGATCTGGCAGAAAGTTTTCAGTTTGGTCAGCGAACTTCGGGGTCAACGACATCAGAGACCACAACCCCGCCCACCCATGGGGGAGGTTTCTATCGTGGCTGGAATCTCAAATCAGTCTGTTTTTATTTATTTGTATTTTTGGAGGCGTTTGACATCACTTGAGGGTACGTGGGACACTTGGTGGAGTTTCCTCACCCAACATTCCAATAACGAGAGCCCTCAATGTCAAAAACTGCCCAGCTCCTCCTCCACGAGCCTGCTACTGCTTCTCCAGCTGCCCACAGTACTGCTCCTACCCTGGAAGTACTACATGAGAGCTTCTGTGAGAACTTGCAAGGGCACTTTACCCCCCATCCTTCTCATGTTCAGGTATCATAATGTATATGAGGTTGTAATCCAATCATAGTGCTTAAATATCCAGGAAGTGACTCACAAAGCACATCAGGAGAACTCATGTGACAGAAAAAGACACCCCCCCCAAAAAAAAAAAACAAAACAAAACAGCAGGAATCCAGAAAGAAACTCTGCATCTGAGCAAAATAAATAAATAAATAAATACATACATAAATAAATAAAAGGGGTTCAGTACAGGAGAGTGAGTTCAACACAGCAAAGGGGCACAAAATCAGTGGTGGAAAGTCACGGCATGAAAGTCTGGAACAGGCCAGGAAGAAAATCCTGCTCAGCACAAGAGAGGAGCAGCAGGTGAGACATTGGCAGTTAAAACTTTACCACAGGTGGGAAGTTGCATAGATGAAATAGAAATCCAGCAAAACTCAATTCTGGAAGGAGGCTTTAACTGCAGAGGTCTACTTCCTGGAGGGGGGGGGGGGGGGGGGGCTCTCATTGTACTCCAGGAAAGGAACTGCATTCTTCCTCCACCAGTGGCCCTTGAGTTTCTTTTTTAAACAAATAGAAGGAAACATTGTATGATGAGGATGATGAGGAGGATGATGATGATGATGAGGATTATCATGATGAGGAGGATTATCATGAGGATGATGATGATGAGGATTATGATGAGGATTATGAGGATGATTATGATGAGGAGGAGGAGGAGAATTATGATGATGATGAGGAGGAGGATGATGATGATGAGGATTATGAGGATGATTATGATGATGAGGATGATGATTATGATGATGAGGATGATGATTATGATGATGAGGATGATGATGATGAGGATGATGATGATTATGAGGATGATGATGAGGATGATGATGATGAGGAGGAGGAAAATTATGATGATGAAGATGAGGATGATCAGGATTATGATGATGAAGATGAGGATGATGATGATGAGGGGGAGGAGAATTATGATGATGAAGATGAGGATGATCAGGATTATGATGATGATTATGAGGATGAGGATGATGATGATGAGGGGGAGGAGAATTATGAAGATGAGGATGATCAGGATTATGATGATGAAGATGAGGATGAGGATGAGGATGAGGATCATGATGAGACCTGTGTGCTGGCTGAAGCGCGTCAGTGCCCCGCCTGAATATTAAATGAGCTCAACATTCAACTTCAAGTGGCTTTAATTCCCCCGTGCGTTTTTTTTTTAATTGAAATCCACTCACTCCTGGACACCCTGGACTGAGTTGCAGGAGAAGCGTGTGTCTGTGCGTGCGTGCGTGCGTGCGTGCGTGTGTGTGTGTCTGTGTGTGTGTGTCTTATTATTGAACGGTCCCGCGTCAGGCGTTCAAAGAAGAGACGCGTGTCTCTCTCTCTCTCCCTCTCTCTCGCTCTCTCCCTCTCTGTCCCCTCCTCTTCCTCTGAAAATCTTCTGCCTCTTCCCATCCCGAGCTGCGTGTCCTTCCACCACTTGATATTTCACACCTTTTGCAGCCTGCAGGTGCCGTGAATAGACCACCTTCCTCCTCCTCCTCCTCCTCTTCCTCTCCGCTGCGCCGGTGTTATATATTTGCGTGTTTTTTTCTGCTTCCTTCCTTCTTTCCTTCTGCCCGGGGGGAGCAACACTTTCTGCAGCTGTAGGGAATCATGACCACGGCGAAGGAGGGCAACGCGCTGTCGAAAGCGGCTCAGCAGCAAGATCAGGTACCGGGGAGCTTCTCTCTCTCTCACGCATTCCTGCCCGCTCATGTTTGCGCCGCTCTGCTTTGGTTTGCAACACCGCACGAAGCGCTGCGGTGACTTTTTTTGTCTGACCGCGGAAGGTGTCAGGAGGTGACGGTTTGCGTCCTTTCTTAACGTAGGTCTTCTCCCGGGAGTCTGTCCGGTACCGTGCAGCGCCTTCCAGCCCCGTGTGATCACCGTTATTCTCTGTGACTTTACGCACAATGAGCAGCTTGTGTTTTCCCGTGACATCCAGAGCGCTTCACCTTGCGGGTGGGAGGGAGGAGAGGGGGACGGGGGGGGACGTGCAAATTAGCCCAACTTGAATCGGAAAGGCCCCGCAGATGTGACCCGTTAGAGTCGTCAGCTTTAGCCGGGATGAGAGCGTAAAGCCCGGCAAAGCCTGTGGTGAGCTGCTCGGGTCGGGCTGGAGGGTGGAAGCACTGTTGCGTGTCGCTGGGAAGTGTGACTGCTGCCTGTTGGTGTCAGATCCAGGGATGGAGGAGCCTCACCTGCTGCTCCTGTCTTGGTAACCAGGTTACATCTCATTCCCTGTCAGCTGAAATGACTGCCCTGGTGTCACAGCAGACTCCAGGACAGCCAGCAGGTCCTCAGGCTCCGTGGCACTGGAACAAGGCTGCAGTTCCTGTCTGACTGCCTTTATTTTAAAACCGGAATTCCACAGCTGCCTAAGATCTTCATGATTCAGGATTAGAATTGAAGAGGGGCAAATTTAACTTTTAAACCCAAGCAGTACATTTATTTCGCCCTACGTCGCAGCTCATTTTGCCCCCAGTGGGTTACTGAGCAGGAGGCTTGTGTTAATATTCAGCTGCAGACGTCCACTTCTGATTTGACGTCTCTTTCATCTCCTTTGGTTCACTTTGACTACAAACTTGATCCAAACCAGAAGAGGCGTTAAACATCTGTAATGACCAAGGCTGCGAAATGCTGCTGTTACACATCTGGCAGCTGCCGATGAAGGCGGCTGGAGTCCATCTAGTTATCATACCTAGCGTTATGATTGCCGTGCGTCGAGCCTGTCCGTCAACAGGAGGTGTAGCTTCAGACGGCATCTGTTGATGGCGGGGCCCCTGCCCCAGCCCCCACCTGAGCGCCGCACCTGTCCAGCTGGTGTCAGGGAAGTTTAAGAGTGACACCTGCCCCACTGGGGTTCAGCTGCAGACTGCCAGTCACACCCCTGGAGACGGGCGAACCTCCCGCTCACACATTCACACCGGCGTCACTGCAACCGGAGGAAAGTTTGAGTAACAGTTTAGATCTTCACCTTTGTTTCTTCATTTCTGTCCAACAAATCATCCGATCTGAATGTCACCAGGCTCATTGATGGATTGATTGACCGAATCTTTGATGAAAGTAATGGTGGCGCCCGTGACTCGTTCACGTTCGGCTGGTTGGCTCATTAAATCTGTCTCTCACCGTTGTTTAATGCCCATTTTTACCCAAACATCAGAATAGAGAAGCTGGACTTTGGAGCAAACTTGATGGCGACACCAGCGCTCACTTGTGGGATCGTTGGCTTCTTCTCTAAATGTTTTCCTGGAGGCGACTTGACATTGTGTCACATCTGAACACCAGAACTTAAACTCAGTAAACCCAAACTAATTAATGCAGTTTCCACCGAGGGGAAGTGACATCATCGATCCAGATTGGGTTGAGGACCATTCCCAAAATCCTAAAGGTTATTCCACAACTTAAGTTCAGTCATTCCACAAACTGTCATCAGCTCACTGCTTTAGTTGTAGCAGGCGAACCACTGCTGGTGATCACATGACCTCCTTGTCTGTCAGGGAGCCGACACAGAAACGTTACACCTAATATTAGAACAGTAGCCAGGATCCAGAGGAGAAACATGCACTGGTTTTTTTTAGAGATATTCTTTGAAAATATGACCAAAAAGACAGTTTCAGTGGGAAGGTGTAGCCCCCTGCTCACCTCCGCCTGTAATCAATTTCAGAATTGCATGCTAAAAACTTTATTTGGTTTCAAAAGTGTCTTTCATTTCAGGATTAGAGAGCCGGAGTTGCCGGAATAGAAGCAAACGCTGGCTGAAATACTGCCTCAGTGGCGGTTGCTTGGAAAAGCCTTGGTGTAAAAAGGGCCAGCGCGTGCTTGGAGAGGGGAGGGACGCACCCGGTGCAGTCAGACACCCATATAAACGAGTGAGGTCCTGTTGTAGCGTCCTGATTGATGGCCTGCTAGCAGCACTCGTGGTCCGCGGACAGAGGACGAGATAGAGGGCAGCTCGCCAGAGATAGCCACGGTTCTCCAGCAATCAGCTAGCCACAGCCTGCAGAGAGCCTCACGCCGCTAACCCTCATTACTGCAGTCGGCTGGAGGTTCGGTGTGAGGTTGAGTCTGGGTGAAGGCAGAAAACATTTATTTGCCAAAAAAGCAGCAAGATAGCTCCCGCGTGCACCGGGAATGTGTGCAGCGTAATCTTGTCTTCTAGTTGGAGGTTGTCTAAGTTCAGATTTCTGTTACTTCTCAGCCATTTGGAGCTCAGTGCAGCTTCAAAGCAGGATCACAGCATCCAACATTTAATGAGGAAGACTTCAGCGGAGATGCCTTCGCCATCCTGCCCAATAAGCAGCCTTTCGCCGCTTTTTTCTTTTGGGTTTCGGTGGTGTCTGACAAACCCGGAAAGCCTGAGGAGAGACTTTGTGTGAGCCCAGCTGAAAAGCAAAGTCTTCCCTGTTAAAGCTGAGTTTCGTAGCGTCTCGGGGCAGCTTGAGAAACAGCTGAGCCGAGCAGCCTGTGGGTCTTCCTGGAGAGAATAGAAATCCACAGGACAGAGAGGGAAATGAATCATTGAGGAGCCAAAGCCTGGTGGCATGGTAGCGCCGTCTCACCACGTAGTTCTGACTTGGATCTTTTTCATGTGGAATGTGTTTGTAATAAACTCTAACTGTTCCGTCCTGTCAGAGCTTTTGTCTGCTGCTGGCCGATGTCATTGCATGTAGCAGCCATCGCAGACGTTATCAGCCCATTAAATGGGAGCGTTATCAGTTATCATCACCGCCATTAGGATGCTTCAGGGGCGGCGTAGCTACCCACAGCCCTAACCAGGATGAATATAGAGGGTTGTGTCAGGATCAAACATGCTGCTCAGTCCTCCACCGTGTGTGTGTGTGTGTGTGTGTGTGTGTGTGTGTGTGTGTGTGTGAGAGGAGCCGGAATGCAAAACTAAGAATGTTTCACATCTCCGCCTACTCGCTGGTGCGTGCATCTGTTACCGTTAATTGTCATCATTCACGACCACTTCCTGCTGTTTGTCGCCCTCCAGAACTCAAGAACTCACAGAACTTCATGTTTTAGGGTTTGACAGCTAAAGTCAGGTGATTACAACCAACCAACCGAATTCAGTTCTGTGTCTGTACGAAGCCTCACAGGGACATGCAGGTACACCCCCCACACACACATTTACACACACGGCCTCTTTGACGACTCGTCCGCCAACAGATTGCTTTGTGCAGTAAAGCTACGGCTGAGAGGACGGCGCTCCTGCTCAACCGTACTGTGTCCAGGCCACGGCCCTGTACCTGAGACCGCCATGGGTCAGGGGTCAGGGGTCGTGTGCAGTGCTGCATGATCTGTTGGGGGTTTTTTTAGACAGCATTGTGACTTGGCTGGAAGCAGGAACCAGACACTCATTTCCTGTCACGGTTGGGTTATGTTTAAGTTCCAAAACATAA
Source organism: Aulostomus chinensis (assembly GCF_037954235.1). Taxonomy (NCBI): domain Eukaryota; kingdom Metazoa; phylum Chordata; class Actinopteri; order Syngnathiformes; family Aulostomidae; genus Aulostomus; species Aulostomus chinensis. The sequence goes on along the minus strand of NC_141340.1, from coordinate 3,770,564 downwards.
CCTTGAAAAGATCCCGACTCGGGATGAAGTGAGTTCCTCCTTAAATTACACAACAACAACAGTAACGACAGTGACGCCGCTAAATCTGCTATTTGTTCGTCTCATCCACTGTCCCGAACCGTGAGCAGTCTTTATTAGTAGTGCTATTATAATTTATCAGACTCTGGCAGGCCACCAGCGTCTACCTCAGTAATGAATGCTGGTTAATATCAAATGCATTACTAGTATTGATTTACTGCTTTTGTGTCAAATCATGTATCATTTGTGGAAGCGTCTGGTCTTACGGAGCGCCAGTATCTGATTTACAGTAAGAGTTACTTCACTCACTAGAGGACATCGGTGGCTTGAGGTGTACCAGGTGAAAGATATTCTCCCCAACACAGCAAGCAGCTCTGTAATGGCTCGATCATATCCAAATGCACTGTACGCACCAGAGGAATTAGGTGGCTGTCTACATCCTTCAAAGAAGGACAAGACTTTCTCCATATTTCCTGATATTCTGACACCAGTTTGTTAAAAACTGTCATATAAATCTGGAGTAATGTTTCTTGAAGTCGTGCTCCTTGTCAAATACTGATAAAACGTTATTTATTTGAAACGGTGCTCGTCTGCTATGAGCTGATAAATCCAAGCATGAAATGTGAAGATGCTCACTTGAAAGTCAAAGGAAAATATCAACAAGCAAAAAAAGTCAGAGGGGACATGCTCGGCTCCCTTTTTTTTTTTTTTTTTTTTTTTTTGAAGACGGCGAGAGTTTTAAATATTGTGCAACTGATGATATTTTTGCCTTCATGTCTGTAGAGAAAACAAATGTGGTTTCAGCCTCCCACCCCACCTCGGTGGAGCTGCCGCCACAGTTGTCTCCGGATGAGTAGCTTAAGCGTTTAAACAGAACAGTAAAGTAGCAACTAGCACTCCAAAACACAGGAGGACGACCAGGAATCATCTGCGCGGCACCTGCTGCTTTTCTTTTGTCCCTGAGCTCGAGTGCACACTTAGAAAATGGAGCTAAGTACCGGAGCGTTGCTGTAGTGGCGCCACTTACAGGAAGAGTCCTGCTGTTTGGCTTCATCGCCGCTACTCCATCTTTGAATCCAGTGTTTGTGCATGTAGATGCGTCAGAGGGGGTTCGCGTGGATTCATCCCACGGTCAACGTGATCGGACTTCACCGGGAATGTGACCTGAACGTATTTTAAAGGGTGACCTAGATGCAGCAGGAAGGCGTCGAACAGGACGGTCACCAATCGGGCTGTGACAAACGCAAATATGGCCTTTGAACACCTACACGCCGGCCGTCCCGCCCCTCGTTGGTCATCCTGGGTTTTTCTAACTTGCATGACGCTGCGTTGCAACTCTTTCATCTGCCAGCTCCTTCTTCACAGTGTCTAAGCTCCATTTGGTTGTGAAATGTGTGTGTGTGTCTGTCTGTCTGTCTGTCTGTCTGTCTATTAGTTAAGTATTTCAAGACTGCAGTCGCCCTCGCCCACATGGCAGCTAGTAGCCACTTGGAACTCATCATTAGCATAGCGTTATCTGTGCTGCGCGTGGACGGCAGAAGGCTGGTTTACACCTCACATCAGGCGCTGAGGCAACGACGCCACCTCCCTCACTCGTTCGAGAGAATTGAGATGTGATGAATCCCGGTATTCCCATTCGTCGACTCCGCTACTACTCTTGGCTAGTTGTGTGTTTTGGGTGGGGCTGCAGGAAAGCCTGTCCATGAAAAGCTGAACCAGGGACGCACAACCTGATGTCAGGCTTGATGTCAACGCATCATTAGCATATCATTAGCTGTGCTGTGTGTGGACGGTGGATCCTCTCTCACTCGTTCGGGGGAGTTGAGATGTGAAAACACGCCCACTCAAAGAAGCGTGTAGCGTTGGACGACGGCATTCTGGCGCTGCTCGAGCTACAAAGAGATTACGGAGGCCACCAGAATCGGTGTGTAGAAGTGAAAATTAGCATGTCATGCCTGGGACATGAGCCAGACGTTTGCAGCTGCATGTATTTTTTTGTCCACCTCACAATCAGCGATGTGTCAGAGGGAGAGACTAGACACCCCTACAGTCAGGAAATTATTCATGCAAAATTCTCAAATCTAAAATGCAAAAACCCTGCTCCCAGAAGGTGGTACTTCATATGTATGAGGTGATACTCAACCCCTTCCTGTATATTCTCTGCATAATTTGAATTGTTTGTCCTTTTGCAAGGTCCTTTGTGACTCTGTTTCCTTTAGTTAGATTTGTAAAAGCGTCCCCGTGGCGAGCGGTGAGCTCGAGGTGCTGTTAGGTCATCCACCTTTATCAGTCCAGCTCTCGCGCTTTCTTTTCTACTGACTGTGATGGTCCTTTTTAGCTCAGCCACTTCTTAATGAGGAAGATAAGCAGTGCAGCCAAAATAGACTCAGTAAAAAAAAAAAAAAAAACTCCAGCGTGACTGGGTGATTCACTTTTGGACTGCAAATAGATAATTGGCCAATTCCTCCTGTTTGCTGAGTGCCCTTGACTGATAAGAGGGGATGGAGGATGGATTTAGAGGAGTCCCCCTAATGTTTGTGCCTTGGTTCATATTAAGGGAAAATTATGAAACAATTGAGCTGTGGTGTTGGGGTCTGGAGGGGAGATTAGAAGCGAGATTGCCAGGCAGCCACCGCAGCGATTCATCATGATTGTTGTCATGATTTAAATGTTTGTTGACGAAATGGCTAATAAACTCAGGGAGGGGTGCGCTCTAATACAGCAATAAATATTCAGTGTTTGGAGCCATGCTCAAACTAAATGTCACGGTGATCTTCCATCTCGCTAATAGTCGTTGTAGACATCAGGTGTGTGCATCTGTTTGTGTGTGTGTGTGTGTGGAGGGTTTGTTAAAGAAATAGTACATCATACATCGATTGAATGAACGTCCCTTGCATTCAAGCCCTCCACAAACGACTTCTCACCATGCTCACGAAAGCTATAATTCACACAAAAAACTGTATTTTTGCCTTTCAAGTACCCACAGAGAGATGTGAGCTCATAAATGTGTTTTCCCTGCCTCCATTACACTTCTCTGTGACTCCAGAAGAGAGCCAGCCGCGTGTATATTGAGCTCCACGCTAATGGTAACCGAGGGCTACCAACTGCAAAACTGCCCACAAACGTTGCTCACAATGTGGATTATGAAGGATGATGCACTTGAGAGTTTATAAATGGAGCTTTCTGGGAAGTTCTGTTGTTGCTTTGTTGCTGTTGTTAGCCGTCAGTCTCCATTAGCCTCAAGCTAAATATCCAGGCGCGTGGCTAGCTCTTATCTGGAGCCACAAAACCATCTTTGCGAGTTCAAAACACTCCGTATTTTGTGACAGGTAAAATACACTGAAAGCTCTTTGTCGTGGTGGAAATCTAGATTGACGAGTGTGTTGCAATATTCTCAGGTGATACCATATTTGTAGCAGAGCTAGCTTCTCAGCAGAGCTAGCTGTTTCTGGTTAGCCCTGTGCTCATATGAATGTGGATGAATAATTCAATTGTGCAGCACTCACAGACATCCCAAATCTTATCGGAACAAATTGGGGTTTTTAAAGTTGTAATCAGCATTTTACTGCAGAAATGGAGCAGGCTACGGCTGGAATGGCTACTCCTGGCTAGCGCCACGCTAGCCGTCCAAACATTATCACAGCTAATGGGTCATATTGTGACAGTTACACGTTTTGTAGGTGATGCACGATGCATGAAGCTTCCAAACTGTGTGTAAAAGTGGCTCATTTAGGAAAAGGTCAGTGTTTTTTTTTCTGTCAAGTGTTTAAAACAAAAGGATTTTTTTTTCCCGGCGTTCAGGCAGTCAGCAAAGGCTGAATATAAATCACATGATCTGATTTTCTATCCTGAGTGGCCTTATTTCCTGTAAGAATTCTCTAAGAATTGTTTTCATTCCTGTCTCCCTTGCATGTAGCTGAAGGTTACGGTTTTTATAAGGTGGTAAATAAGATAAATGCATTCAGACAAAAGTCCATGTCAGAATTTATTTTTTAGAGATAAAGCATATTAGGTTTACACACCAGAAATGTCCTGTTTCTCAGGCTGCAGATGTGTTTTGTATGCAAAAGCGGTGAGCAAGTCTTGTAGAGTTAAGTCAGATAAATCATCTTCTAGTCTGTCTGGGGTGTATCAGTCTCTATCTGTGTGCAAATATATAAAACACACACTGTGCCAGTTAATATGTCTTTGGATTCTTCCCTTGGTGTGTGTGTGTGTGTGTGTGTGTGTGTGTGTGTGTGTGTGTGTGTGTGTGTGTGTGTGTGTGTGTGTTTATCTGCGTCTTGCCTTAGTCCATTCCAACTCTGTTTTCTGCTCTTATCGACCTGCTGTAATTAGGGGCCCAGAGCTGTAGAGCAGGAAGGCGATCAGCAGCCGCCATGTTCCGCCAAGCATCTAATTGAAACGTTGAGCGTTGCCAGGTTCACCGCCGTCCCCCTCAGGTCCCGCTGTCGCCTCTGCGCCACCTCCACATCGGTGACAAACATTCAGAAGAGCAAGTTCTAGTCACAAACGATAAACAGGTAATTGCCTGTGGGCTCACATGCGAATTAGGAGGAGCCAGTGCTCCAGCTTCATTGGACGAGCTGCCAGAGGTTGTTTGTGCCAGTGTTGGAGAAGTGAGACAGCTCAATGTGATACACACAGCTGAGGTGAGCCTGGGATGTCATTAGCTTTGTCTCACCGAAGCTCTGATTTCAGACTTTAACTTCTGGCATCGAGGACCTGCACTGACGTAATTCTGCCGAAGAGGAAATTTAATATCCGTCAATTAAAAGCAGTTGGACTCGACAGTGATTGTTACCAGGAACCAGGAAGTTGTTGACATGTAGCCAGGAATCGGGTTTCCTCGAATTTTTATGTGCGTCATTGCAACGCTGAAAGAAAACACAGCAGCGGTGCCTCGATGTTATGCGGTGCATGAATTGCTCGCTCTCTCCAGCTGCTCTGACTGTTGTACTTTTGTGAAACATCTGCACAGCCACTGACACCGAACAACACCGGTGCTGATTTGAGGACAAGCGCTGTTGTCTAACATTGACAGCAAACTAACGTGGTGTATAAACCGGCGGTCAGTGATGCGGGGCTTCAGACGCCCTGCCACCAGCGCATTGACGCTACACAAAGTTTGACTGCATTGCAAATTAGCAGCTGCACCACTGCAAGGAAGAGAAAGTGGAACGCCTGTTTTAAGGCCTAAGGGTGTAATTAGGACTGTGTATATTTTGTTATCCACGTCATGGTCTGCCCGCTCGCTCGCTCGCTCTTCCTAGAGCTTTTACAACCCGTCGACTGAAGCAGGCGAGCGTCCGGCGACCAGAGCGCGCACTTCTGCGCCTGAATGTTTTGTGGCGCGGCGCATGGTTGACTTGGACTTGTGTTAAATTTTTTTTTTTAGAAGCAGCTGATGATGAACACTGACGGCTAAACAAACATGCTACACTGATTTACTTTTTTCTCCAAGAAGCTTAAATGCTGATTTCTGGGGTTACGAACACATTTTAGTGAGATAAGCTACTGGGCAGAAGCCCTTTGTAACAGCAAATACTAAAACTGGATCAAGTAACTGGATGTTTGCTCAGTTTCAAGCCCCCGTGGCGCTGATAGGGAACAGAACGTTTACTGCCTCTGCTACCGTCAATCATTCAGTTCCAGCAGCTATCAAGATGAACGCTATCGCCACGACTCGCTCCCGCGTCATCGTGCTCACGCCCTCTAAAGGTTAAAGTCTTGCAGAGTTTCCCCCCCCCCCCCCCCTAAAAGTAGAAACAAATGAGCACATTCCTCCTCGCTTCCTTTGCCAATGCAAATCGCCCTCTGTAGCACCACATAGAGCCACTCGGTAGCCTGCAGGGGGCTAAAGGCTGCACCCAAATCTTGGCACCTGACTCCTCAGCTTGGCTCCGACTTAGAGGAATGAGCTTGCAGTCTCCCAACCAGTGTTCCTGCTGACATTTATCGCCTCCAACCTTTAGTGTTATTGTTATGACTGCAATCATTCTTGCCGTTTGGGAATACTGATGGAGCTCCAAATTGACCAACTCGGGGATTTTAATGTGACGGCTCATCACATTATGGTGATGGGAGCGTGAAAGTAGGCAGCAGTATCATCTTTTCTCCACTCGAAAAGCATGCATCCCTGTCATCCGTCTGACAGCCTGGTTGTAAGCCCCGTCCTGGACTGCCTATCTGCCGGCACGCATCCGACTCCTGATTCCTCCGGCTATAAAAAAATAAGTCTGGAATTGGTCAGAGGCGACAGTGTCAACCTCTCTGCTGATTTTGCACACTCAAAATATTGGCAGCCATTACATGTCTCCTCTGTGGTGTTTAATGCCCATCCTTGAAATACTGACTTTCATCACCACATTCACACGCCACACACCCGGCGGCGGCGGCGGTGGCAGGAGGAGCAGCCTGGTTTCTATGGCAATGCTGTAGCTCAGTGTGCAGCTTTGAACACACACAAGCACACACACACAAAAGACAAATTGATTGGGGAACAAAAAAAAAACAACTATTGGTTATTAATTGTGTCGCCATCTTGCTTTATGCTTTTGTAAAGTAGCGGCTGAAATTGAATCAAAAGCAGAACGCACGCTTCATTCCAGAAGCCTAATTTCAGAGCGTTCTTGCAAATGAGCGTCCGACTTTGTTCTAACATGAGACGCCACGGGAAGCTTGATTGAGGCTTTTGATTTGCCCATTGTTCTGCTGATTTAAAAATGTGCTTCATTGCCACTTAGTATTCCACAGAGAGTGCTAATTACTGCAGAAACGTCCATCTCACACATATTTTAAAGTGTTATCATAAGCTATTAATTTTCAGGAAACGCTGCAATTCACAGCCCTATGGATTATGCATATGGATGTTTAGTGTCATTCCATGAGGAGAAATATCCTGCTTAAGTAAAAATGTATAACATATTTGCATTATTCAATGAAGCGGATACTAAAATATCCTTCCGTCTTCTTAAAGATTCCTTCATTTCCCCTTCAAGTTCACACAGTCCCTGAGTTTGCACACTTGAGTTTATCATCTCATTTTCACTGATCCTCAGGGTGCTCTCAATTGTCACTGAGTTATATGCTCCAGCCATTCTCATATCAGTGCAATACAGGTCCCCCACACACACACACACACACACACTCACTCACTCACTCAATTGCAGTCTTTTCATAGAAGAAGAAAAAAAATGGCACTCCTGGGTAATCTCTGGCTCTGAATGAAGCTTAAGGAGCTATTGAGGAGGTTTTATCACACGTTTATTATCAGTTGTCACTGACCCGCCAAGTTGGGTCCAGGCCAGTGAGATAATAATATCTACATTTCAAAGATCATATTATTTCATGTATAATTAAGACGTGTAATGGAAGGAAATATTTGAATAAAATACATTTTCCAACATTGTACTGGGACCTAAAGGCTTAAATAAACTAAAGAAAGAGTATCGATCTTGCCCTCACATCTGTCGGGAGCAATATTCCATCTCCAGCCCTGGCAGCTTCAGTCCAGGAGAGAGGTAGCATTAGCATTAGCATGTATACATTTCGGGTTTATCAGGTTAACTTCATCTTAAGTTTAGGTTTGAGTGAACTTTTATCTTTATGAAGTGTTGTAGTTGGTGAAGGCATCAGCAGCGTAGTTTCTCATCACCTATTACTGAGTCCCGAATTGAGCGCTCCAGTTTTGCATTCCGGATATGTCGAAGCCCTGCTCGTGAAATCACGTCTGATGGTTTAATAGAAACCTGCAATTTTAATCGGACTTGCAACAATTGTGTATAAATGTGGAGAAAAATCGATGGAATATGTGACACACTGTCACAGTTTGGCGTGAGTCGATATTTACTGATATCAACCGTACCGTCGCATCATTTGAGGAATTCCTCTCAGCCTTCCCGTCTCCCTTTCAGACAGAATAAGAGGAGAGAGAATAATCCCACTTCTCACCAGCCTTCCTTCCCCTCCTCCCTCCACACCAACGCCTCCTGTAGTTTGCACAAAGCAAGTTGCCGTTTCTCCGCATGACAGCACGATGATTTCACCTCTGCGGTAAAGATACTTCTTGTCACGTGACGTTCTGCTGATAGCATGTGAGGCGTGTTTGTGACAGCGGCGGGGGGGGGGGGGGGGGTGGGGGTCTACTGCTACATTAACGGCAGCTTTGGCGTGTGAGACTGGAGTGGTGGGTCTTGTTTTGTTGTGCAGGAGGATATAGATCCGCAGACATGCTCTTGCAAGTGGGGACAATTGACTTCAATAAGGAAATAGCATCTTCGAGCTCCTCCGATGTGTTTTTGCCAACAGGGAACAAAGAACATGTTGGAAATCAATTTCGTCACGCTGAGAAAGTGTGGGCCAAAGTATGCTTTGTGGCAACGGAATGCATTAGAGAGCCTTAGTGCATTAAGACAATCGAACGGCTTTACTCACGCTGCCTGGATGCACAAAGAACCCGTGTCAACACGTTTCAAGTGTTTAAACTGATATTTTAAATTCATGCGTCTGCAGCGTAGAGAGTGAGTGTGTATAAAGGTCTCCTGAGCTAAAGAAATGAGCCAGCAAGAGTGATGGTATGACAGCAACCAGCAGAGTGTGAGTCATAACTGTTTATGCCAGGCCTTAATGATGTCATTCCGTGTGGGTGCCAGAGGGAACCGGCCGCTTTCACCACGCAGACTCAGGGAGAGCGTGAGGTCTAGACTGCGGTGATAAACGCTCACCCGCTTCATTAGCCGTTTCCCCCTGCGGCTCGGCTAGCGCTGCTCGGCTAGCGCGGCCGCAAGTTAAGAGTTCAGCGGGGTGGACCGTAATGCAGCGCCTGCATTTTTCTCTCTCTCATGGTTTAAAGCTCAGAGATGGAAGATGCTGCTCTGACGCTCTCACTGTCAGGGCCGGTGACCAAGTGGGGAATGAGATTTCAAAGCCAAAGTCTGAGTGAACGTCATTTAGAAAGACGGCACTCAGAGTTTCACAACGCCGACTCCTCCACCGGCTCGTAATCTTTGTCCCATATTAAGGCAAAGCAAGTAAAGCCTAATTTAACTGATGCAACATGCCGTTAACACGCGTTACACATCATGAAATACACACTTGGAATTCCACTGCCGTATTCTTTGTAATAAAGTGTCCAGGGGGACTGTTGAAAGGCTTTTAAAACTGTAAATAAGACGTAACGTGATTGGTTTTCCCTTTGAAAAAAATCTGTTTAATGATTGGAAATAACGCTTCCGTTGTCATTTAAAATTTTTCTTTTTTTTCCCCCAAATTGTTTGTTCCGTTGTCATTTGTACTTACATCAAAAAAACTGAAAATTTTCCAACACAAATGACTAAATTCTATTCATTCACTGGTATTTTTTTTAGGTTGAGATCAGTGGAGCTGGAGAATGTTTCTTGTCTTTAAATGTGAGAGCATCTGAACGCAGGCTCAACCAAAAGCTCCCCGGGGGGCCTTAATGACCCCCTTAAAATGGGGTTGAGACACGGCGGGGGGGGGGGGGGGGGTGTGAAAGAAAAGGAATTCCTCGTGTGAAAAGCACATGTTTCTGATGTCTAAGGGACGGCGTGATGGTTCTTTTGTTCATTGCGTTCCGATTTGTGGCCGCTGGTACGAGCTAGGAGCAGAAATAAAGAGAGGGAATAAAAACGTCATTTCTGTTATTAATCCTGGACTTACGGCGGCTCTCTGGGGGAACCTTCCTCCTCTCTCATGACTCCACTGATCACTGCTGCTATCAAATCACACAGAAACTACACTTTAATTTCAGTATTGGAAGACAAGCGGCCGAAACACGGATAAAGCTCATTTTGTATCAAGCGGCGTTGAGCACCAAATGTTTTGTGCTTGTTTCAGGACAGGATTTTCCAGCCGGCCTTACACGGACGCTGGATTATTTCTCATGTGCTTACTACGCAGAGACGTTTCATTCTGTGCTAGTTTGTGCTGAACAGTGCAACAAATTTTATTTGCTGCCTCTCTGATATGAAGCAATGCAATGAAAGCAGTATATGCGGTAACCCGGTGAAGCTTCCGCGGCTGTACCAGAGCCCAGGTTAACCCGTGAATGCACTGATCCAGCCCCGCGCTCTCATTTGAGGATAAGCCCCTGCAGTGCAGAAAATCAGCCTCTCTCCATCCACGCCACACATCAGAACAGGGTCACTGCTTTACTGCCTGGGGATTCTTATTGGACAATAATGGTTTCTTAGATACCCAGCAGGTGCCTGAATAAACCCTCTAATAGAGCAATTATTCTCAAACAAAAGGTCACCTCAGGCATGACGACAGGCCCGGAAATCAATAAAGCTCCCAATTACGACTGAGGCAAACGGGTCTATGTTTGGTCGGCAGCCGCCAGCCGTCCAGGAGCAGATCGGATTTCGAGGCTGCGACATTCCCTCCGCACGTCTTTGAGATTGAGTTACCAAATTCTATATCAGGAGTCTTTGCTTCCTCCTCTGTAAAAATGCATAAATAAATTAGAAGACGCCCCCTCGGTAGCCGACGCCCTGGGAGTCAGGTGGCCTCTCCTCTCACGGCTCCAGTAAAAGATGGCGCGTCCTTCGGTGCGACTGAAGCACCTTTGAATCTCAGGGAGTCCTGACACAGAGAAGATGCTGGACTTCATACTCAGAATGCGTGCTGGAGGAGGGCGGCGCGTCGTCTGGATGGCGCACGATGGCCCTCCACGCCTGTTGTTTGTCTGAGGCGTGGCTGAATGCATGAATACACTGAAACAAACTCTCAGCCACATTTTCCAAGCGCCATCTCGAGGGGCGACAGCCTCCCACGTCTCTAACCTGTTATTTCACCATGAGTGTTTTCTGAATACAGTCTGATGTTAAGCGAGGTGTGCTGTCCTCAAACGGTTCTGAAAGTGGACGGGAAAGACGCGTCTCCTCGGCTGTCTGAGCACATCTCCACGCATTTGATAGGGGACGGTTGGAATAATGTACCCCCCCCCACCGCTGAGGCAACATTGATTTTGAGAGAATGGTTTGTGGGCCGGCCGCTTGAACAAGCTATTAGAGTTTAGTGGAAGCTTTTCCATTCAAGGTCATGACCAAAGAAAATTTGCGCTGGACTAAATCAGAGGAAGCGCGGTGTCGAGGATGTGGAGGGCAACAAAATCATTATCAACCAATGTCCTTGTTTGCCGCTTGTTTCACCGTAGGGTTCCTCTCATTCTTCAACGCCATATTCAATAATGAGGAGAACAAAGTAAACGGCAGAAGTTACAGTCGTTCCTGACGTCTTTTCCTATTATGTATTCAGTCGTGCGTGAACATTCCCGTGGCCCTGAGTCGACATCGCGCCGCCCTCAGCGCGGAACAGGAGGACGGATGAAAACAAAACTTCCGGTCCAGTATTGCAGGTGCAAAAATAAATAATTAAATAATAAATAAATAAATAAATAAACAAAACACATTTTGGTAAAGAAGGGGCAACTTTTTTCCTCATTTCTACATTTATTAGTGTCTTTCTGGGTGCTAATGCTGTTAGCAGTCCCAACATCCATCCAAGCAACGGGAAAAAAAAGACACAAAATACAGAAATGAATAAATGTAGAGATGCTTGTGTAAGTTCGTGAATTATACATGGACGCGTCTGTATTTTTCATTTATGTGTATTTCATATTTATTCCCACATTTATTCATGCTTTTGTTCTCCTTATTAAGAAGTTATAAGGGTTTTTGATTACCAAAATGTTAATTTTCATTTATTCATGTATTGGCATCCTGCATTTTTTTTCATTAATGCATACATCATATTTTATTCTCTGTGGTTAAAAACCTTCAAACCCATGACACACTCCCTCCCTCCGTCCCTCCCCCTCTGGAAACCATAATAACACAGGTTTCACTTTGTGTTTCCCTGTACTTCAGGTTGCACCCCGTCATTTCCTGCTGCTCATCTCCATGAGATTGATGGTACGTTTAGAGGAAATAGATCCCTTGTTCTCCACGTCAGCGAGTTTGGCAACATCAAATTAAGTCGTCTGTTTGCGTAGAACGAAAATTGGAATATAAATCCGAATTCTGTCTTGTCACTAATGATAATAACCTAGATTATTTTCTAATTGTACCTTCACAAGGTGTCATATATTTTATAACTACCGGCTAACAAAAAGTCATTTATCATACTCCTTTTGATACGAGGGGCTGCTTTAACTGTCCCTCACTCGTAAATCACACATTTTCACACGCCGCCTTTAAAAAAGCTAATTAATCAACTCATGGTATCAATTACCTGCACGGGCAAAATCGTTCTAACGGTGGCTGTTGAGTTCATGTGATAATAACTCATTAAATCAAGATTGCTTTTAACACCACTCGGGTTTTATTTTTATTAACGGCCGATTAACATACGTTCTAACTGAGATGCTTGAGGGGAAGCAGTCACGTAACGTTTGCATCTCCATGTGATCTGCATGTTTCATTCTCGGCGTAGAAAAAAAGACAAACACATCTTTCTCCTCGCTGTGTTCTCTTCACCTACCTCTGTCTGAGTGGCATGACACCCACGCTCTCGTGGCTCAAACAAAACAAGCGCCCCCCCCAACCCCCGATGTCTTCCTGTTCTCTGGAACGTTGACAGACAGCGAAGAACTTCATGTTGCAGCACCAAACATCCATAAAGCACAAGTGCAGATTGTTTCAGAAGAAAGACAGCAGGAAACAATGTAAAAGTACAAATGTCGCCCTGGACCTTCTGCCTGTTAGCAGAGTGACTCCTAAATTTGTGGAGGGATTTCATGAAACGAAGTTCCTGGAACTCAGGTCGAAGAACAACTGATCCGATTTTGGAATCGATCCAGGTCTGATGACATCATATCGCCCTGGTGTAGAGACGCGCTCCCTGAATGCCCTCCAGTTGGCCAGGCACCAGGATGCGTATGGAGCCGGTCTGGCGGCGGGAGATGCACACCTCTTACTTGTCACTAGCTGTTTTTCACAAATACACATTTGCAAAAAAAACAAAACCAGCACCAGCACGTTTCCACATCCATGTTGATGGACACCTCAGAAATGTGCCTGCACGGTGGCTTTACAACGGAGGAAACAGAGGCATGTAAATTGTAACTAATCAAAATAAAGAATCGTACTTGGCTTACATGAATTGTTTGATTTGCCTAATTTGAACTGTTATTGAAATAACCAAAACATTAATACATGATGGCCAACGCAGAAAATACTATGAAGTTGTGAAATGAAGTTGTGCTTTATTAAATCCATCCGACTCAGCACAAGTCAGTTTAATTATGCCTCTCTGCCTTCGTTTGAACTGTGTTTTGGAGTCCAGGCGTAATTGGATGACGAATTGACAAAGCAACATCGATAGCTTTACCCGCCAGTCATTGACATACACTATTGACTCCAGTGCATGAGGCATTCCGCATGAACAAAAACCTTGTTAAACATTTTTTTTCTGTGCATATTGACATCAGATACACACAAGCACATAAAATCCCTACTGGCTTCATTGTAATTGAACAGCATGCAGCAAACTCTGACTCTCCCAGCAGCTTCTACTGTACATGCCCTCCTTTACCGGCCCGCACCTCTGATTCCTGACCCTCGGGGAGGTCTCCCCTCTCACCTCTGCCAAGCTCTTCAACCTTGTGAAGCCAGAACGGCAACGAAAAGCAACTTTTACATTTCTGAGAGGGACTTTCTGAGGCCACAGTGTGAATCACAGTCTCAATCTGTCAGCTTCTCTGTATCAGATTATATTTTGCAGATATTTAATTCCGAAAGAGGATGACTGACAACCCCGCGCCCTCAGGTTTCAGAGCCCCAAACGGCCCCAGAATTCATTTGTACCCTCTGACACACAACCCTGTTTGCTGTAATCACATTTCTTTTGTACTTTGCCTCAAATCGGTGCAGAAATATGACGATGGCGCTGCTGCGGTTGAGGTCTGGCTTGGTTCAGGCACACACACACAAAAAAAGAAAATTCTCTGAAAATAACTACAAACATGAATCGGTGGCTGAAAATGTCCCGACGTCTCGCTAAAGATGCACTTGATTGGTGGGGACGGTGGAGAATGTCTCAGCAAACACCTGGTTTTGTCTTCAGAAAAATGGTTGCAATCTTCACAACTTGGGGGGGGAGGGCAACTTTTTTTTTCCCCACCACAAAAAATGGCTGAAGATTTTTGACATCTTGCTGAAAACACACCGGATGGTGTTGTCAGAACAATGGCTGCCTGGCGGTTTTATTTAGTCAGGACTAGTTGCTGGGCGAGAATCTCACTTCACTCTCCCCAAAACTTCAGCAGGCCATCACTCATTTGTGTCCACAAAGTTACTGTTGCCAAGGGAACATAATTTGCCGTGGTTATTTCGGGGTGAACATCATCCGGGTACAGTGGACTCCTGGAGTCTTGTTGCCTCTGTTAGGTTGGCCAGGAAACCAGCGCTGGAGTCAGAGAGGCTGTAGACAGAAGCGGCGGGCAGATAGATGGCAGTCACAGCAAGTGGCCTCTCTGAGCCAGGCTAGCGGCCTCTGAGCTCCGTCTGATTAGGGTCTCCGTGAATTTCCCCCTTCAGTCTAACACCTCCCTCGCTGGGTCATGTTTAGACACTCGTCCTCACTCGTGGTCGGACGCGTCATCTGCATCATGAATTGTCGGCCTGCGTGTAGAGGAGGAGGAGGAGGAGGAGACACTGGCGCCCTTTCCTCTCCTGCTGTGGTGTGACAGCACAGCAAACTGCTTCTGCTCGTCAAAGAGGAGAGCAGCTGCTTTCAGGTGGAGGGTGGAAGGAGAAGGAAGGAGGAGCAGGAGGAGGGCAGAGGTCGCAACTCGCTCTTCATTGGAAAACCCGTTTCAGGTCCTGATTGGTGGTTGGTTAAATAAAAGTTTACTACATCACTCACAACGGTAAAGCCCTCGAGTTCCTTTAGCCGCGTTCATCCTTTATTCATGTGTTTACGTTCAGTTGTACAGCTTCAATCTTGCAATACATGTTGACTTGAGGCAAATTACAGTAATTATGCTTCTCTTCAACTAAGAGCTGTGAATTTTAAGTGAGGCTGAATCTTACTTTTGCATATTTATGTGAATGAAGTCAACTTGTGTGGCTCATGGAATCTACGGCCGGATGTTGTTGTGCTTGGACCGAAAGGGGATTGACGCAAGAAGCCAGTTAGCTGCAAGTGAAGATTTTTGTTTTCACTTTGTCTTTGATTTCCATTTCAATCTAATTCTAATAACTTTATTAGTCTCACTGGAGGAATTTAGTTTGAGCAGTTTGTAAACATTCACCAGAAAAAACCCCAAGATGCTCAAAAAGACCTGAAGTCTCTGTTAATAATCGCCATAATCGTGTCGTTCGTTTGGTAGAAGCGTGGAACCGTGACAGGACTGGGAGAGGGAGAGCTGGGCTTGGGGGGGAAGGTGGAGTCTCTGTTGTTCCCTCCGAACCTCTGCAGCAGGAAGGCCAGTGTAGCAATGCTAGCGCTAACATGCTTCACCGTAGACCACAACTGACCGCTTGAATCACGGCTCATATTTACTGAACCAAGCGCCATCGGGGGAGTCCGCATGCTGTCGGCTCTGTGAGTTCTCTGCAGAAGTTTGACGTTTTCAGCCTCAACGCCGGGCCTCAAACTCAAGAGCTTCCGTTGAGTCGCGCGTTCGGCCTGAAGACCTCGATGTCGGCCGATGTTGTCCTCGTTGAACTTTCACATCTGCAAATAACGGGGACATTTAGCGACGTCAGTTCTGACCCGGAACATCAGCGGTGCCTTCTCACTTAATTGCAATCAAGAGTCCTGACATGGAGGCTCGTTAGCGTGTTGGTGAGAAGCGACTGCTTCCTCCATCACAGCGACTCCTTCTACAAGGCTGATGGAGGTTGTTGCTATTCTTATCGTGATTATTACTGTTATTGTCCTGATAATAACGCGATCCTCTTGCCGGTGATTGTCGTGCTACGAACTGAGGATCCAAGCTTGAATTGAAATGTGCAGATGGAGAAAAATGATGAGAGGAGAGATGAGCTGCACTGGCTGGTGAAAGCACGTGATTAACGTGTGTTTTTTGTGGTGGAACCAGCAGAACCAACCGCCACCGGGTGGATCTGAGCAGTCGCGGGACGTGCGTGCGCTACAGGTGCTTCATCTGTCATGGAATCCGTCACAACACAGCAGCTGCTCTGTAAAACCAGTAAAGAAGTTGTCTGAATAACCAAAAAACATCACGTTTGATTCACGGAAGAGCTGGACAAAGCTCCTGAAACATGATGGTTAAAATACATACGCATTTTTAAAAGTAACCGGTTTTTGATGCATCTCACATTATTCTTTTTTTATTGATGTCAGTGAGCTTGTTGCAGAAAGTCCAAGAGAAATCACAGTTTCCTCTCCTCTTTGTTTGTGTGTGAAGGGGAAAAAAAAAAACCTCCAAACCAAACATTAATTTGTGTAAATTGTGGCCTAACCTGTGTGTCTGTTCTGTATCCAAACACGTGAGAGTGACACGCCTGTTCACGCTCCTCGTCCTGGCTCTGGTCCAGACTCACACACTTTAGACAGCGGAGATGGAGGCTGTGCTGCAGTCGGGGGGGGGCTATCAGGGGTTAAGTGGCTCGCCCTTCACTTTCTTGGCTGCGGTACGTGACGGTGAGAAGGTCATGTGAAATGTACTATCTGGAGTCTGACTTTGCAGCCAGTCTGGAGGTTGTGACTGCAAATTAGTAGATGTGCAGAGACAAACAACAGCCAAACAAGAATGTGAGTGGATCGAGTTGGGAGTGTGTTCATGTGACAGCGAGTCTTAACCCAGATCTGTGAATGAAGCGCCCAACAGCAGCCTGGAAACACCGGCACTGGGACACCTCAAGCATCGTGTTTACCAACACATTAGTTCGTGAAATTAGGTTTTTTTTTTCTTGAATGCAAATTGGCATTAAAGATTAACATGTACTTTAACATTTGCATGTATTAAACATGAATATATATCACCCGCTTTGGATGTTAGGAGTCCTTCAGTTGCCGGCTTTGCTGTTCACTAATTTAAATGTTGCCCTCTCCTGCTCCGCGCCTCGACTGAGTGGTCAGGGTGAACAGATTACACTCTACTCACGTATCATACCTGCTGCTGAGAGGGGGGGGGTGGAGCGAGAGAGAGAGAGAGAGAGAGAGAGAGGGAGAGACCTGTATGGGACAACAATTACACTCAGTAAAAGTCCCAAAATGAGAGCAAAGCCAGAACAGGAGGACAAAATAATTCCCTGAGCCGAGGAGTATATCACAGTGTGGGAGTTCACACGCCATGTGCAGACACACACACACACACACACACAACCACATACTGAGTAAACATATGTCGATAAAGCAGGCAGGGAGTGCAGTCGCACCAACACCCCCACATTAGTCGAGACTTTAAGCATAAGACATGTTGCAGTAGCTGCAGCAGTTTTAGTTTTATTTTCAGTTTTTTGTTTGTTTTTTTAAAAAAGATGCACATTGATGATTGTACTGCTGTATTTCCTCTCATCAAATGATTTAGTAGTAGTAGCAGTAATAGGAGTAGCAGCAGTAGTAGTAGTAGTTGCAGTAATAGCAGCAGCAGTAGTAGTAGTAGTTGCAGTAGTAGTAGGTGCAGTAGTAGTGCTTTATGCAGGTTGTGCGATTTAGAGACATATTGAGGAAAAGCACTCAACGTTTTGAAAGTTTCCCATCCATCGGTATTCCTGTCCGTCTGAAATAGATCGTTAGGTGCATCTAAGGTCAAGAGAGTCAATCCAACCTCCACTTGGATCTTGATGCATGTTTATTAGAGGTGTTACGGTAGGGTTGCTTGGAGCGGCTAGAAAGGTCGAGGAAGGACACGAATTGTTGACTTAGTTTTTAAACACGGATGACGTTGGCATGGACCTTAAATATCTTTGAACATTCATGTAACCTGTCATAAAAATATACTTCTTTTTTTAAAAATACAGCTTTATTTCAAAGGTTAACTGACATTTCAAACAGATTTCTGTCCAGGACGACCCTCACTGTGTCCATATGTCCGATTATTAACGGGTTTAACTGCAGTTTTTGATAAAGATCAATTGAAAGGTAAAAATATGCTCAAGACAAATAGTTACAAATATGAAAGTAGTATCACTTGAAGTAAATGTATGTGTTCGTGTTTATTGATTTCTAATACGGGGACTCTGAATGTGACAGACCGACTGCGGCTGATTTCAGCCTCATCTCTTCCTCCGTTCTTTCCTCTAACCCCCAACACATTTCAGGCTTTAGAATATTTCGTTCTAAAGCCCTGGATCTTGTCTCGCCGCGGCGAAGGTGTTAGAAGTTCCTGTGGATGTTGTGTCCTCGGTAAAGACACGTCATTATTGAAATCTATGCGGCGAAGCAAACTTACAGCTCTGTACGGCAGCAACCTCTCCAGGCTGCTGGGGGGGTGAAACAAAGCCGTTTGGTTACGTGTTGAAAAAGTGAAATGAGGCTTTAGAGAGGTTGCTTTCATGAGGAAGAAAAACAAATAAGCGGAGGACTAGAACTTCTCACCTTCTGATGGTGGCGGTGGCGGCAGCGTGCTGGTTGTCCAGTTCAGGCTGGCAGTCGTGATGAGCTGTCAGCAGAATGTAGCCAGAGACTGAAGGGCACCGGCGCCTCCACCACCTGCCAGCGCTCAGGCAGCCGGCAGGTCAGACTCTGGTTACTCCAGCAACATTCGCCCTTATTGTTCTATTTTATGGAGCTGACAGGAAGTGGGTCAAGAGGGCCCACAAGAAGCGTCTGGAACTTTTGAAACTTCACAAGATCATGCGGGAAACAAGCTCGTGCTTCAAGTTTGGCGACTGGGCCCAAGCCTCAGTTGTTTTGACCAGTCGCCATCCTGTGAGGCGAGATGGGCGTGGCCTGGAATGGGCACTCCTGCTCCTGGTTATTTTATGCTTTGTCTCCTCTCTAAAACTAAATGTCATTAAACTAATTTGTCCTTCAGCCTTGTGCTCCCTGAGTGAATTTCACACCGCTGCGTTTCATAGGAGGAATAAACCGTATCGTAAACCCCGTGTAAATATCTAAAAATATGTTTTAAGGTCGGCTGTAACATCCATGATTTGAGAGCCAATTACCAGTCGTTACATCGGTGGCGGCCTGACAGGACTTGGTAAAAGGCTGTGACCACGTTCGCCCCCCCCCGAGCTTTGAACGTCTCGCCTCGTGTCTTGTCGTGACACCATGAGTCTGATACCTCGTATTCTATTTCTTGGTGCTGGGGTAATTTTTCACTGGAGGATCAACACGGCGGCGGATGTGGTTGCAAAGTAACCGCCAACATGCCGCAGTTTGCCCCGGTGACGGTCCTGCAGGAACTTCTAAATTAGAGGTTGCACGGTGAGTTTGAAAACACATCTAATTGTGGGTGGTTTTTGTTTTGTTTTTTCATAGCTATTACAACGTGTTCGATGTACTGTATGATTGAGGCCCGTACGTTTTCTGATTGTGATGGAAAAAAAGCAATTTGTTTGTGGTGTCGAGGGTCGCATGCAGGCAGCACCTCTGCGCCTCCACGATATTTAATTTTCTGTACCTTTTAACACACAATTAGCTTTTTAACAAATACCACATTTTGATTATTGCAGTTGGCCATATTGCATTTTCCATTAGCTGCCAGCCTGTTATCAATATACATGAGGAAATGAGTTCAGTGCAGGGACATGTTTTATATACTGGAAGCACAAATGTAGAGTTCAGAAGGTTGTAATTATAGTTGAGAGTCTGGCAAAAGGCTGTAATGGAAAAAACACGACAAGAAGAAGGCCTGCATCCGGCAGTCAGACGCTGTTGAATCACGGAGCGTTGAGCTATACGGCGAATTAAATGCTAGAAACAAAGCATTAAGTGCCAGTTGTTATGAAAAATATAGTGCTTAAACCAGCCTGTGAATCCTTCAGTGGCCACTCTTCTACGCTGAGCGCACACACACACACACACACACACACACACACACACGTGTGTTCCCGCCATGAAAATGATGAACAATTGTGGCAGGAACAACAGGTGGTCAGAGGAGGAGTGAATTATTTTTTTTGCGGCAGTGTTGCTATGGTAACCGCATGAGAGGCTTCACAAACAAAGTGGATGGAAAGGCCTCATGTTACTGTACACACACACACACACACACCGGGAGAATTCATCACTGATTTTGATAAATTATTCAGATTTTTTCGGGGGGCTTTTATGCACGCGAGCGTCCGCTGGGACGCCACCAGGGTGCTGTAGTGCTCGCATGACATAGAAGCGGCTGATAAAATCGCAGTTTCTTCTTCTGCATGTGAAGTCAAGTTTGTTTTTTGTTTTTGTTTTTTTCCCAACTGCATGAGACAGGGGAAATAATTGTATTCATTTTAGAAATAACTTCTCGTAACCATCAGATTTTTTTTTTCTTTCTTTGTCATCCTGAGAGCTCTTCACTCAAACATTACGCCTGTGATAAGAGGCTGGTTGTCTTTTCTTTCCACATGAATGTTCATATTTTGTCTCAGGAAGTGATAAAAAGCAGCAGGCCAGAATACATTAGCCTAGGCAAACATCAACAGGAGCAGCAGCCTCTTTTTATTAGACCCCATGCACCTGGAAACAGTGGGCTGTGAGGCATTTCATTTCCAGGAAGCGAGCGCGCCTTCCAGTGCATATTATTTCTGTGACAGCAATTTATTTTGGTGGAGTGGCAGGACAAGAGTACGTTGTGGAATGAAGGCTGATAGATAAGAACAATAGGAAAGATACTTCTTAATGTTCCCCAGAGATGGAGCACCGACTGGCGCTGACGCCCGGCTGCAGTGAATACCAATGTCTCTGGGTGTGGGCTGAGGGGACGTGCAGTGCCGCAGTCAAATCTGTCCCCCTGACTTTCTCTCTGCTTCCTTCTCTCTCTGCTTTTCTGTTCCACAGCAGCTCAAATGACTTTCTAGTTAGTTTGAAGTCGCAAAGTCTCCTTGTGTAAGAGTTTATGGGTTGTTCTACAATGTCAAATATAATGCTGAGCGGAAAACATGCCTCTTTAAAAAAAAAAAGAACAGAAATCCCCATTAACTCGAGGAGGAATTTCTTTACTGCTGTCTTCTCGTAACGGACAACACAACGATACAGCTTGAAATTGTACAAACGTCCTCGCCAGAGAGGTCAAAAAGGCCCAGATCAACACAATGTTCAAGCTCCAGTCATGCAGTCGCACCCGAATGAAATGTCCTTTCCTGTTGGCTGCCGTGAGGGGGAGATTGTTTTCGAGGTGTGTTTGGAATGGAAGCACAGGAGTTTAACATGAAGAGTCGCCTCACTCAACCGCCATGATGTCAGGTGCGTGTTTTTCAGACCGCATCTGATGTTATACAAGCATGTAGCAGATTTTAGAGGCCCGAGCAACAGCGGGCTGTGACAACCGAGCTGCAATGTTTATTTCTACACTCTGCAACCGTGGCGTTGCCACGCCAGCAAACCCCACCGATTATACTGGGAGGCGGGGTTCACCCTGGTGGTGGGGGGTGGAGCCTATCCCAGCAGCCTTCAGGTGAGAGGCAGGTTCACCCTGGACAGGTCACCAGTCCATCTCAGGGCCAACACATAGAGACAGACAACCATTGGCTCTCCCAGCCACGCCTACGGTCAATTTAGAGTCTGGATTAACCTGGTCCCTCTTGATGTCTTTGGACTGTGGAGGAACCTGGAGTACCAGAGAGAACCCACGCAGGAACATGGAGAACATGGAGACTCACCCAGAAAGATCCTGTGCTGGAGCCAGGGCTGGAACTCAGAACCTTCTTGCTGTGAGGTGACAGTGCTAACCACTGCACCACTGTGACACCCGTGGTTTGACATATTGATTAAAAAAAAACAACAGTCATTATTGTTTGCTTTTTTTTTTTTTTTTTTTGTACTTTGCTTTGTTGATTTAACTTTTGATTCAGACACACTGGAAACCCATTAGAGAGTCGAGGACACGTTGCTGGCCTCCTGAAGTCTAATAGATGATTTTTTTTAAAAGATACTGCTTTCCTCACGTCCCTTCACTCCCACACAACAACGGTTAGTGAACAAAAGTACTACAGTGTGTTTTCCTTTCGTAACAGTTTAATTATCTTGTCATATCAAGAAAACAGCTTTCAGTGTTAATGTATCACAAATATGGCCTTTCTTGGCTTCCATCAAATAAAAAATAGAAAAGCCTTGATAAACTTCATCACACTGGCTGGGTGAACTGAAAGTTTTAAATCGTAGTGAAAAAGAACAAGAAGCAGGAAGAATTTGCCTCTGACGGTCTCGACTGATCTGAATTGAGTCAGAGGCCTCCAAGTGTGCGCCGCTAATTATACGCCGGAACGTTTCCCTGGGTTGCCTTTGAGTAGACATTTTCAAAGCAGTAACAACAACCAGCAGACAAAAGAATGGCCAAACAGTCATTTCCTACCTGCGCGCCGCTGCGATGGCCCCGCTAGCGGACCTGTTAGCGCCAAAGTAAAGAGATGAACGTAAAACCCTTTTGATTCTTTGGAGGCACAACAACATTTGTGCAAACATGTTGCCTCCCTTGACAAATGAACACAGCCACAGGAATTGTGATGAAATGAGGAGAAACTGGCCGCGTCGCTCTCGAAAGAAGATGTATGCGTTTATACCGGCAACATGGAGAAAAGAAGACGAAGAAGAAGCCATCACGCATTGCGCAGGGAAGTGGTGTGTGCCGTGTGGGGCTCTACTGTACTAGCAACCCTCAACACTAAAACTCCTTACCACTCTGTTTCCATAGTGACAGAATAGGTTAATAATAATATATGATTAATTGCCGCTGCAGGATGCTCACCTGCATGCAAATGTAGTCCATCATTACATCAGCAATGATACGGTAGGTACATCATTAAGTGTGGGATTATTGATTAGCTGCAGGTTTATTTCTGGTTGCAGTGAAAACAACTGCGGTTCACTTTCATCGCATGCAAACGACGCCACATTGTACTTATCCTATGGACCGTGCCCAAAGGTTTATTTCCACAGCGGCTCTGTTCCACACATACTGATTTATCCTCCTGCAGCAGGTATTCTATATGGCTTTTTACTGAGATGTGATTTAGTGCAAACTCTGCAGAGGGAGGTCATCTGGCGGTAGCGCCCTCCCAGCAACTCTCTAATGGAGTGGAAGAGATTCCCTCACAAATCAAACAAACCAGGTGGAAGAAAGTGGGAGAAAAAAACAACAACAACAACCCACTCAGTTGGGATTTTTCCTGCCGTGAGAGGGGACTAGTTTATGTATAAGCCTGACGGTGTGCCTGATGTGATGACAGATACGAGACTGCCCAGGTTTGATGTTGTGTGGTGCAGCGAGGGAGGCAGAGGGTCGGACCTGATTGGAATATTTCTGCTTGCCACAAACAAAGGTTGTACAGACGGTGGAAAAACTTCCCACGTCTACCTAAACTAAATAGGAAAAATTCCCATTTATTAGTTTCCCAAACCCGCCAATCACCTTATTTTTATTTACGCTTCTTCAGGCTTGAAGTGGTCAGTGCCTCATGTCTGCTTGTGCTCCTTCTCCCAGAGCGTTAGAGGAACTGACGTGTTTTCAAAGTCCAAACTTGAAGTTAGCATGATTATAGGTCCCTTTCAACACAAGCCAAATGGGGTTTTTATTTTGGATTATGGTTAAACGCCCGAAAATACGCTCACACGCTTTGTTCAGCCAAATATTCCTAACAACCACCACTTTTATCCCTCGTTAGAAGAACAGAGCGAAGGTAATGCTAACGTTAGCATGAGTCTGTGGAGCGGCTCATTCAAAGCTAGCTCTGCGTTGCCCCAGTTTTCAGTTGGATGTTTGTACTTTAGACTGTTTTTTTTTTTTAAAGATACATAAGCACTTTGAAATTCATGGCTGTGAGATTGTGACATGTTGTATTTAATTGAACAAAACATGAAAATATTTTGACTTCACTTGAGGCATTAACAAAAAAACACAAATCGCACTGACTTTGGGAACCTGACAATTCAGGTTTTAGGGTTTTTCAATTATTAATTCCTACACCACGATAAATTCTTCAAAAGGATTCTTTTTATTGTTCATGAGGTAAAAACAAAACTTGACTTGCTCTCTTTTCCTCTCTGCTCCTCGCGCACTCACATGCTGCTTTCGTCCGGCCTGCTGCGGGTTTCAGGCGGGTGCCTAGCCAGTAGTGAGAGAGCTAACATGTCAGCCCGTGGATGTTCTTCTTCAGATGCAGCGCGCGCGCGCACACACGCGCGCACACACACGCACACACACACACACACACACACAGACTCATTAATTGCTTTTCACTTTTTGCAATTTTGGAGTCTGAGTCTCGTTTTTGCTCTTTGTGTTCGAGTGCTCTTTGTTGAACTACACTTTGCACCACAGAAGAAATGAAGCGTGCAGCTCAACCCGTGCGACATGCGAGGGAAGAGGTTGAACAAGAATTTGATTTTTGAATCTTTTATTCAAAGAGTAAAAATTTGAGAAGGCAAATACATCTAACAATAGGAGAGGATTTTAGATTAAGCCGGTCATATTTCTGCAACAATGAAGTCAGTTGGAGGAGGATGAAGGAACCAGAGATTCCAAATCCCCATATTTGAGGATTAAAATCACATCTCTGTACTGTAAAATGGATTAAAATAACATTTGCTCTGCTGAAAACTGTCTTGATGTGGATATTTATCATACCAGTCTCATCTTTTCCAAATTACAACTTGTCATGCTGAGGAGGGCGATATGTTATTTTTAATTTGCGCTTATTTATAATGGGATTAACAGAGCATCTCTTAAAAAAATCTGATTCTACTTTTTCCATTTCAGTCCATTTTCATCTGTTTAAATTTAAATTCATTCTTAAACTAAAGAAGATTTAAAGAGAGATTTACTGTATGTGTCTACTCTAATTATACGCCTTTCTTATTTATTGCACACTCTGCTGGGCTTCATAACCGTGCAGCGCTTTTTTTAATCAAAAACAAAACAGTCTTAAATTATTTGCTGCGTCTTTAATTTACGTTTGTTTCCGACCCTCTCTCCATTCTCCAATTCCACATCTTTAAGGATAAAAGTGTCAGATAAGTAAATGCTTTATGATAAATGTTTCCCAGCGGTTGTTGCTTCTGTTGCTGCAGACGAAATAAAACCTTGTCATGCTGAGAGACATGGCTATAATTATTTTATGAATTGCATCTGCTGCTGGAGACCCGAGTTAGAGGTTTGTTCCACTTAAATGTCAACGTGTTTCTGTTAACAGGTTGTGCCAGCTTGTCTGTCAAAGTGTCAGTGAGCAAGCCGATGAACCTCGGCCTGCCAGCCAGTCTCTTTAGAAGCTTCCTCCTATATCTCCTACAGCGCCATAATACCAGTGCCTTATGTCTAATGGGTGTGTAATGATGTATATTTGCCTTTAGATATTTAAACAGGTACAAACATGCATGAAAATACGGAGGCTATGAAGGGAGACGCATGCACCACAGGCTCTAAAATAGCACGATACCCGATACCGTTAGCATGTTCATTGAGCGTCAGAATTAATGACCCGGCCTGAGCCCACTGTTGCTAATGTGGGAGCTCTGAGGCATTATCATTTTGCCCCCAGGGAGAATACATGTACTCACACATGAGACATTATAGTCGGTGCTATTAAAGCACTAAAGGGAGATGAGCCGAACCTTCTCATCCAACCTAGCATCCCATAAAGCTAACAGTTTCTGCATTTCCAGCCTCTCTCGTGCTCTTTTTTTCCCTTTGTTCCAATCTATTTTCTTTTGTTCTCTCTCACTCCGGTTCTTTGTTCTTACCACAGTTCATTTAAACATGAAATGTTTTAAATTCAGTTCTAAAATACCACACAAAATAGCCAAAGCTGCGCTAACAGAAATGCTTTTCCTGGAAGGAAGGTGATTTCAGGAACAAGTTGTCAGTGAATTTGCTCGAGGGAACAGTGTAAGAATAAGCAACCATGAACAAACCAAACGTGGGCAGAATATTACTGAAGAGCCTGATTGTCCATCCTGAGGAGAAAAGTGACGTATGTAGCATTAGCTAGAAGCTCACTGCAGATGCAAGTACTCATTAGTGGTGGATAATGGAGCAGATCAATACTGCAGGCTCCTCAGTCGTCGCTAGCTACTCAGTTGGTATTGAATCCTTTGGGGAAAAAAGTGATAGTAATGTTATTTATATAAAAATATATATTCAGATGCTTGTTTGGAAATGCCAGGCTGTTTTTTTCTATTCAGGGATCTTACATATTTTGATATCTCCATTTTTGGGGCGGAGGTGAAGACATGTTTAATAAGTAAAAGTGCACTTATTATATGTTGTTGATAATTATTTTATTCATATTTATGTCATTATTGAGTCCCAGTGTTTCTGCTAAATATTTGTTTGTATTTCACACTTTTATTTATTTATAATACATTTATTGTTGATGCCTCTATCTGTTACGTGATTTGCCTGGAGGTCTCAGGATCTTACGGATGTCTCATACAGATTTAAAACTAAAACTATCTGCATCATCATGAATTTTTAAAACACTTGTGCCGCCATACAAAATGAGTTTTCTCCATTGAGTGACTGGGCCAGACCACTGGCTCAACAGTGACTGTGGGCAGGTGAGGTAATCAGACATCCAAAGCTGTGGTTTTCGTCATGCTACAGTGACTCGCTATTATCTCAGATAGATGAGACAGGCCGACATGAGCTTGTTTGATTCCTTTAACACTCTCTGAACTATGCAGTCGAGAGCCAAGAAATCTATTTGGGTGATGAACCAGAGTCGTGTCAGATAATCAGCGGAAGAGTTCCATAAACCAAAGGAAGACTCTTCCAATTATAGATACTGTAGTGAGTGGAGAGGCTGCATTTTATATGAGCTGGAACTATTTACAAGGAGCCTACAGGAGAACATGAGTAACTCTGCTGTAACTTTCGTTTTGAGAGATTCCTGAGATGATGCAAAGCTCAGTATTACTCTCGATGACAGAATATATAATAATGCCAGCATCAGTAACGACTTCTATATTTCTGATCTTGCTAGCGGCCCAACAGGTCCCCCACCCCCACCCGCAGAAGAGTGAGCAGATAAATACAAGGTGAAAAAGACCCCGCCGTCTAGTTGCCATGATACAGGAAAATATGAAGTTAAATGGCATCGTTAAAAAGAAGAACCTGTATACGGAGGTGGAGGGAGCAGTGGATGGGTAGATAGGTGCAGTGCAGATTCATTTTCGGGGGTCCGGGGTGGAGGAAGCTGTTGTTGATGGAGCTATTATGTTCTGTCAAGGTACTTGGAGACCGTACGGTTGCTGATAGGGAGCAGATACCCTGCAGCTGCAGCAGGAGGCGGTTGTTGATTCATGTAGCTCCTAGTGGGGGCTGGCCTCCCATTGCCATCAAATCAGTGCTCGCTCCACCTCAAACGATGACCTCCTAACCTAGAGTTCTGGTGCCTCCACTGTTGGAACAGTAGCTGATGGAGACTTGTTGAGACGGATCCATGTCCAGTAACTGAGTGTTGAACGGAGTCCTAATATTTTGGTGGAAATGACAACAGAATGAGTCTGATCTGATGCTGCCACAAGTGAGTGCACCCACCTTCTTGATTTATTTATGTCAGATGACGTCTGCACTGTGCAGATTGAGCTCCTGAAGGGAGGGACGTCGTCTCTCTGTTTGGACTTGAGTCCATCAAGTCTGGTCGTCTTCACTCTTTCAGCTGCAGCTTCCTTGCACGTTTGACTGCACTCTCTGGTGCCCGCCTCCTAGTTGCTTAAGCTTATCTCTCTTCTCTGCTCCGCCATAGTCGCCTATAATCACACCGTCATTACTCCGGCACATAAGGTTCTTGCTAATTAGTCCAGTCATTATTCTAATTACGAGTGCATGATCAGGGAGCTTCGGTGAGGTTTTCGACCTTTGTCTGCACCTCCACCTAGACTGAATAAGTGATAACCAGTATTCCCACAGAGATGTCATAAGTTATTGGTGAGTGGTCTACAGTTGCTGTTTATGGATGAAGTATTTGTACTGCGGTGTACTTCACTCCCAGCAAGCACACATGCTGCTGGTTGTTGCTTTAAGGGGGAGCTCTGTTTTTATATTTCAAATGGTTTACAATGTCGGTACGTCTTCTCATGGGTGAAGACGTGGATGGTAATGCTGTTGCCTGTTGGTCAGGTTTCCAGCAAAGTGTTTTGATGCACATTTTGAAGTATCAGAAAAGGGTTGATGGAAAAAGCAACACTTGAAAAGCTATTCTTTCTGTTTTTGTGCTTGCTTTAGGTGCTTTTGCCTTTTTTGAACAAACAAAATGCAAAAAAAAAAACCAACAACAACAAAAAAGAAGCTGTTTCAGCTAGCAGTGTTTTCCAGGATATTTCCAAAATTTGTCTCCAGACAGCATGCAACATGTCCAATTCTTAGTGCTTATTATTATTTATTTATAAAGAAAAAGTGATGGAAATGCACCTAATATTCGTGCCACTTCAGCTAACATTTCTCAACATTCGCTTGACAGTTAAATGGGACTACGACTGCAGACTCTTGTCATGCAGATGCGTCTGTTGCGACCGGCAGCTTCGCTCTTCCATACCAGACAGTGCTACATTTATGAGTACAGACTATTTTGTCTCCTTCAGTCTGCCGGACTGGAGAGGTCAGCCATTTTCCTCCCATCACAAACTGAAGGGTGGGATAAATTCAACGATGAATGTGGCTGGAAATGAGTCGTTGCTCTGACGGACTCACAGTGAGATTTGAAGCTTCACCGAGCAGCTGCATTGATTCTTTTATATGAAATAATGGAACAAAATTGCACAGACCTGCAGATGAGCCCCTTTACATCCACCGGATCACTTTAGCTTCACTCTGGAGCTCAAAGATCCCCACTGATGAAAATCAAGCCTTGTTAACTGTGGTGGTTTTCATATGCTGCAAGTCACATCTCCAGCTAAATAAGCAGCCATTCCAGCTGCAGTGCACCAAGGACAGTATGGAGAACACGTACGTCCATACGCCACCAAAGGAACCACTGCATCTTAATGATGTGCTTTCTGCATCATTAGCACGCAACAGCAAAACCAGGAGAAGCCAGGTGTTGTGTCGCTGTTTGTCATTGTTGTAGTGACACGTGTGTGTGTTTGTCTTTAAAAAGTAGCCGTCGTTTGTCAGAGGAAGCTTTAGCTAACATTAGCAACTCAGCACTGGTGGATTGATAACGTCAAGCCAAAGATTCATGCTGTCATCATTGAATTGCTCCCGTTAAGTGGCTCCTCTGCTTCCCCCTGATTGTTTTCCAGCTAATCATGAATGGCTGCTGATGTGCAGAGGGCAGAATTCGCACGTCAGGCATTTCCAAGTGAACTGATATTTTGCTTTGGGCAAATGTGAAGGTTTTAAGACCACAGAGGTGCTGACTCAGTGCAGGGGTGAGCATCAAGAGGGTGGGAATTTCAAGGGACCTCAAGTTTTTTTTTTATTGGATCCCCATTCAAAGGGTTGTGATTGATTATGAAATGATTATTGACGCCCTTTTAATTCAAAAATCCTTCTATTTATTTTTTGTTACTTAGGGGCCGTCTAGCAACTGAAGGGTCACTGGTTCATCCTCACTTCACCCGGTGACCATGTCCAAGTATCCTTGAGCAAGATACTCAACCCCTAATTGCTCCTGATGACCCTGCACCGGACTGGCAACCCGTCCAGGGTGAACCCCGCCTCTCGCCCAAAGGAGGCTGGGATAGGCTCCACCCCCCACAACCCTTAACGGATTCGCAGTACAGAAAATGGATGAATGGATGGAGTTCTTGTTACTACTGGCTGCTCTTAAAACATTTTGAATGACCCATATTTACAAATGCTTTAAAAAAAAACTGATTAGCCTGATTCAGTACAGTAATAGAAATGAAAATTATAGACAAAAGTATACTTGCCATGATTACCATTACCAGTACTGATAGGAAACAAATTGATCGCGTGTAGGGCGCTGATGTGGTGCTGATTGCAGCGATTGACGTAGAGTGGGGGGGGGGGGGGTGCAATTTGTTTTGCAGTTTGTTTCTGATAAAGTTGACATTACCAATGTGAATCCTGCAGAAGCAGCTAAATTTGTGACTTCCCCCTAATTGCCTCATTAATCTCCTACGATGGCCAACGTTTGCCTGCCACAAAGTGAATTACGTGTTGCGTTTGAGTTACTTTCAGGGATACTAACCCTCAGCGAGGAGGTGGTGCGACCACCAGCAATGGTCAAAGAACAACTGATCTTTCCTGATCTCTCTTTGTTATTGCTAATTATTCAGGTTAGCAAAACAGTATCATTAGTTTGCTTTCCCGTTAATAAGCAAGATTACGACTGTAACTGTAAATATTTCTAAAAGGGCCCCCACCCCACCCCACCCACGAATCGTGCAGCTCTGGTTGGCATCTGTCCGTGGCGTCAACAAGTTGTCTGCTGTGATGCATCAAAACGACATGAAAGGTGTGACAAAATGGCATATTCCATTTAAAGTTTCTGCTTCGTCCATAAACTGCGAGCGCTCACAACTGTTCCCTGTTTGGTCATCGTCACAGCTGCAGCAGTTGGAGAGAAGTAATCGGGCAAGAGAGAGACGTTATTGGCCTCGTATCTTTTCCCCACTCATGGGGTGTGATACTTGTATGAGTGCTTATTTTTCCAGAAACACACACACACACACAGAACGATAATACAGTTAAATTTAAGATGTATTGTAATCATGCCTCATCTACAGTGCAGAGCCGTTTAAATGGATCCCGTAATAACGCGCTTTGCTCAGCATTGTATGAGAATTTCTGTCTTCTCTTTTATTGTACATTACACAGATTAAGCGTGGTGTCATGCTCACTTCACATCCCATTATTGCATGTAAGTAGTTGTTCTCCATAGAGCAGTGTCTCTCTCTCTCTATCTCCTTCGCAATTTTCCATACGTTAAGTCCCACCGACGCCTCCACGCAGTCATATGGGCTTCGTGCCACCCTCATAAAATCGCTGCCGGGATTTCCATTGTTCCAGAGCAGTAGGCCAGCGGAAAAATAAGAGAAAATGAATGTGCTTTGTAAATGGTGGAATGGTAGCATCTTAACAGAAATAGTCCATGACGGAGCAGGTTTGTTGTTTGGGGTTACAGAGTTACAGATCTGGTCACGTTACAGCACATGAAAGACGTGGATCCAGAAGCGAGTCGATGTACTGTTGTTCTTTGACGAAGCAGAGCCGAGAGCAGTTCTCACCTGGCCTCGGCTCACCCGCGCTCACTGGCGTGTAGACGCTCTTCTGCGTTAGCTTAAAGGTATTTCTCAAGTTTATGCCACACACGAGCACATTTTTGCGTTTGAGTTGTTGTGGAAGTCAATGTCAGGTTCCAGTCGAAGCAGTTCGCATGAGCATATTCATGAGACGCTGGGTTATATCATGAAAATATCCACTTCCGACAGTTTGGAATTGTCAGGGTGACCGTGGACTTGCAGCAAGTATAATCCCCACGAGACGTTTCTCAACATCAAGAGATTCTGTTGGGCTTTTTTGTTTTTTTACAAACTCATGTGAGAAAGCATCTTGTCAGGCTTCAAAATAACAAGACATTTGGACCGGCAAGCACCCTGTGAGGAGGACGGTGTGGGGTTTAGGTGTGGCGGCAGAAGCTAACAGGTTAGAATGGATGCTCCTGCAGCATCAGCCTCACCAGGGAGGGATTGTATTTCTTTCCTGAAAGAAGAGCACAGGACACCACTTAAGACTTTTCTCCATGAAAAAGATGTTTTCACACCGTCTTTGTCAGTTTGCCCGCCACACTCATTGAAGTTAGCCATTGATTGGCAGGTGGTCGGATATTCTTTGAAAGTATCTGCCCTTTTTTTTTTTAAAGTTCCTCAGTGTGGCTCTGTGAAGGTCAGATCATTTCAGCAGCCTCATAATAATGAGGGAACCACCATACTGGACACAAGTTGGACATTTTTCTTGACTTCCGAAACATTTGGAAAAGCTGACAAATTATTGTCTTTGATGATAAGCAAAGATGAAGGTTTGAGATCAGATAAAAACATCAGACTGATACTGATTTATTTTTTTAAAAATCCCCAAATATCCTGTATTGGTACTGGGATGTGTCATAAACCCAGAATATAATTTAGTTATCCTGAAGAATCTCATATAAATTTGCCAGTGATTCATTGAAAGACGCTTTCCAAAGGGGAAACGTCTTTCAGACTTCCTGCTCTTCCCACTTGGACGCTCCTCTGGGTTCGCCCTACTTGGCCTGCATCATACGCTCAGTGAATCCAACCTTTGGGTGGAGAATACATCATCCGACATCAGCACTCCTCAGCTCACAAACTGAATACTACACCAACATGAGAGCGACTTCACTTTCATCTTTTTATCTGCCTGAGGTGTCGTCAGCGCCCCAGCTCTACAATATGACCATACGGTTAACGAACAGGTTCCTTTTTCTAATGAATCCGGCTAATGGGCCGTCTGGTAAATAGCCTGATTGGTCTTATCTGAGGGCTAATGATTTCTTGAGCCACTTTCAATTAAGGTGGGAAGGAGGTCACTGAAAGGTTTGTTTCATAGCTCCGCCATTCAGCTTCATTAAAGTCATAGCGTGGATTCATTAACGGTCCAGACACAGGTCCCCAAAGCACATGCTCAGCTTCAGTCTTTTTATCTTCTATAAACTAATTAAGAACTTATTAATCCTCTGCTAATAGTTTAGGCTTTAGACCCTTTCTGTGGGATCCCTTTTGGTTTCGGTTCTGGCACGTTCTCCGTGTGGCGGCTGGAGCGAGCAACATTCAAGGCTGCTTGGCAGTCACATATTGAATCGTGTCATTAGACTTCAGGAGACGTCCCAGGAATAGAGACGGCTGCTGGGAGTGTGTAGTCGACAGCGCCGTTATGTTAATGTTCGGCTGAATTAGTTTTGTCTGATAACTGAGTTCCTCACATTCAGGCTTCACGGTACTTCGTGTAACCCAAATAAAGTTAACTAAAGTTGACAAAAAGGAGGCCAAAGGTGATTGTACTAAAAGAGAGAAGATTTTTACCAAGGTTATTACTGAACAGGGCAAACCAGCCGTACCTCCATGTCCAGAACTTAAGAAAGTAGCATCAAGTAAAGCTGTCACAGAAGTTCCAGGTAGGCTGACCATCTCTACCCGTCTGTCAGTGGTTTCCTTTGGCAAACCCACAGGTCCCACCTTCAGGAGACAAAGACAAATGAACTTCCTGCACTTCTGGAAGAGGGCCACTCTTATTTGTGGAAAGGGAGATAATCGATGAAGGTATGGGAGTCTCCTTCGAGTTCCAGCCACCGACTTCATCGCTGTGTTGACTTCTCAGCTCGTGCCGCTCACCTGCGTGACCTAATTCACAAGTTAATTCTTCACAAATGGCAAAGTCTGTTTGTCAGTTACTGTCTTCTGAATCCAACATGATTTGACGCCATCAGGAGTATAAAACTTTCTTGTTACTGCTCAGGCAACGTCCTGCTGCATCGCTGAATTCAATTGTGCCCATAATATAACGTGAAAATGTCGTCCTCGTGGAATCTTGACGCGCCTGCCGTACCTGCGGTGCGCCACCGTGGTGCACTTCACCTGCATCACTCGCACATTCTGAGGTCTCTGGCGTCAACCTGATATCTCTGGAACGCCTTGAGGTCCTTCCTCCAGATTTGGCACAAACGTCCACTCGGACTTAAGGACAAACTGAAAAGAATTTGTCGTCACCTCCCACCCAGTAGATGTGATCTCTCAGGAGCACCTCGAGGTTCTTCCCTCAGGGCTGTTGGTGGTCAAAGGTCATGGTCACTGGATTGCATATAAACAAGAAGCTGCATTTCCCTGATACTTTTGTTCTGCGTAATCTTCTTTGATCCAGCATTTACAGTTTTTAAACTGACGATGAATAAGTTGATTTGTTGTCACAATAGTAATAATATTAGTAATAATAATGATAATAATAATAATATTAAAAAGCCTCAAGGTTGCTGGAAACTCAGACTGCTTTTTTTCCTTCGCTATTATCAAACATGCAATTCACCAATGTGTCATGTGGTCCATTTTTATCCGTCACATTCGTTTGCGGGTGATGGCCGCTGATGCTCGGATCATTAAGAACCCCCCCATTCCTCCTCCCTCTGCTGCTGCTGGTGTTTCTCCTTGAGAGCCGAGAGGTTGCAAATGTGTCTCACGATCGTCTTTGAATGACAACCCTTCCCCTGTTCTTTCCATGACTTCTCCATCCCTCTGATTCTGACGACATATATGTTCTGTTCTTTCTCGTTTACTTCCAGTCTGTTGTTACTTAAATACTTTCATTTCTCCTCCTTTTTTTCCCCCAAACTGTCCCCTGATTCACCCCCTCAATAGCCGCCCCCCGCCCCCCAGTTTTTGACGTGCCTTTCTCCTCTCTGTTTCTCCCTGTAGGAGCTGGTGGGCAGCAACCCTCCGCAGAGGAACTGGAAGGGAATAGCGATCGCCCTTCTTGTCATTCTGGTCATCTGCTCACTGATCGTCACCTCCGTCATCCTGTTGACACCAGGTACACTGCAATGAATGTGGCGGAGCGGCCGTGACGCTGTGCACCACACATTTCTCTGTTTACGCAGCCATTACTATGCACAGACATGCCCATTAGGTTGCACAATCAATCCAACGGCCAACAATGCAGAGATGTTTACGCCAGCGCGTATCTGTGTGTGTGTGTCTGTGTGTCGTCCACTCACTCGCCTTTGATATTCTCCTCCGTAATGTCACAGTTCACACTGATGATTACTTTAGTGAAGGTCAGGAAACCTCATTGAAGTCAGCTCGCGCAACGTTGCTTTCCTCATCAGCGCGCCCCCCCATCTGTCTCCTTCACTAAGTCCTTAAAATAACACCTTTTTTTTCCTCTTTTGCTAATTTATGTAACGCCTCCGTTTTTAAGGCTTCATTTCAGTGACCTTCAGGTAATCTGTTCGCAAATATACATGAAAGTTTAATCAATGGACCATCTGTTTATATTCAAGCTCATAAAGCCTCTTGATATGGTTTTATGCACTGCCGGAGCCAAATCAGTCAATGCAACTGCCAAAGTGTTTGTACCATAACTCACTTACAATCGCTGTGCCCTTTTTTTTTATTGGGACATGGTGGCAAAGATGGGTCACGGATAGAACAGACATTCTGAAATTGGATGTTTTTGTATATAATCTTTAGAGATCTTGACAGGTGTCTTGGCAGAAACGTGGCTGGCGTAGACCTTGACACAGCAGCAGGTGTCAAAGCAGCGAGGCCTCAAACACCTTGTCACCTCCTGCCTGAGACCTGTTCCTGTCCTGGGGCGTTTGTTATGGACTCAAATGAACTGGTCCTGTCCTGGGGCGTTTGTTATGGACTCAAATGAACTGGTCCTGTCCTGGGGGGTTTGTCATGAACTCAGGGTGTTTAATGCCCCGCTTTCAAAACATGGCAGCCTGTGGGAGTCGTGCAGAAAGTAAAGACCAGGCAGGTGGCGTCTCCAGCTTGTACCTCACCATAACCCCCCCCCCCACACACACACACACACACACACACACACACGTAATAATCACATTGTGTGCTCAAGCAGAAGCGCCGCTGCACTCCAGGTCTGTGCAGCAACTCCAGGGCCTGAACAGAATTCCATTATTCCATTCTGTGTCTGTTTCCTGAGGATATTTTGGAATATTAAACCATATCTTAACCTTCTGAAACACAGTTATAATGTCAGACTACTTAGTTATCAAGGCTTCTCTTCAGCTCCATGAATGCGTTGCTTGAAATTAGTTTACAGGCTATTTTAAAACAACCTTCTCATTTCACCATGCAAATCCATTGGTGTTCAGCGCGTTGCTTCCGTCGCATGGTTTGAATTCCTGTGGCTGAAGCTGCATGACAAACATCTGAAGCTCACACGAAGGCCGTTCGTTTCCAACTTCTGTGACCTCTGATGTGTTTTGCAAAGCTCCTCCGAGTGTGTTGACATTTCCGAACTTCTGCCACTGATGTCGGACGGACCTGAACAGCGTGCTAGCAGAAACAAGCTACGAGTGAGCTAACGGGCTACTGCTTCCTCGGTGGCCGTCTCCCAAGTCTCCCAGGCAGATATTCCACTTGTCCAGGTGTCTAAGAACAGAGGGAATTAGCCTGGGGCTCGCCTGCAGGTGTTTAAAGCGCCTTACAGGGGCATCCGCCATCACGTATACAAAATTAACGACACCAGACGCTCATATGTGGAAACAAGGCGTTTATCAGAATATTGCCAGTCATGTAAATTAAGCACTAGTGAACCAAATAATTAGCAGGAAGATCTTAATCCTCAGGCACTGAGATTAAGACTGATTTTTTTTTTCTTTTTTCTGCAGCAAGTAGGTAAGGGATATTTTTACTTTGCAAATGGAGCCCAGGAGTGTTGGGTACATCACTGGTGTTCTCTTTAAGTGCTTTAGGGAGGATTCTCCTATTAAACAACTTATTTTGCTGTAATTACACATGAAGGAGAAACATATCAGGAATAAAGGCTGCGAGCAGCAGGCTGTGGAAGTGTGGCTCATGTGAGGAGTTATGAGATAGCATGCTGTTTCCTCTCAGTTTGGAGGGCTTTTTTTTTTTTTTTTTTTTTTTTTTGATGGATGTTGCCCTGCCATGCAGCCCAGCCAGTTTCTAACTGCTCCTGACAAGCACTTTGTTCTCACACACATACACTCACGCAAGCACACACACAAACACACACACACACACACAAGTTTGGGTCTCATTCTCTTTTTCCTTCGCTCTCTGACAACCTGTGTCAGATGTGAATGATGGCTCCATATTACGAGGAGGTTGCTCTTGTTCTCTGCATCAATACAACTGGGTCAGATGTTCACGATTGGCATTTCAGGTTGACTGACAGTCTGGGTGAATCCATTGGGGAGGACCGTATCCTCTTAATTTGGAGCTGATGAGCGCGTGCATGAACAGTTTCTGCTACCAGGAAAAAAAAAGAAGAAAAAAAAAACGCACAACACTCAATCAAGTTTAATGTCTTAATGTGGAGTTTGACATATGGGATGTAAATTAAGGCATTATTCAGATCCCTGCATGCATATTTCTGACATTTTTCAGGTCATCAGCATGCAGCTGTTTCTCTCTCTTCACCGCAGCACGAAAGTCCTGGAAACGGCTTTTAAGCTTGATGGAATTCTTCTCATATTCACCTCTTCAGATTTGCATTTGGCTCAGTCATATAAAGACAATTAAATCATCTTTCAAAGTTCATTGTTCGATCCAATCTCTCTCTCTTTCTCTCTCTCTCTCTGTGCCATTGCTTTGTATTGAAATAGGTCGGGCTGCATTAGCATATAAACTGCACTTGTCAGCTGACCCTGCTGGTGCTGACACTCCCTTTTCTTCAAACATGATCACAGTCTTCTGGGAGGGAGAGATAAAGGCGTACTTAAATACAAAGAATGAGGTTGCTTTTGCTCCATATAGAAATGTAAATAACGTCATCTGTGGCCCGCTGTTCCATCCATACGTCCAGCTATGTGACTGATTACAAAATCAGCTTGTGGCCTTTGAACCCAAGCATCTGATGGGAGATGGGAGTTGTAACTCTGATCAATCGCACCTAAAGCTCGAGTGACACACCGAGCAGATGCCTTCAAAGATGCTTTTGTTCCCACGAGGACATCAAGGACTGACTGAGGATCAGTTGGTGGCTCTTCATCTGTTCACAGCTCACACACAAGTTCGGAGAGTCACGTCGTCTTTGGGTCGTGGCAATTTCCAGCCACTTTGCTTCCATTCAGAATCAGACCTTATTCATCATTCTCGGAATGAGCAGCTCAGAATAAACTCAGAGGCGGCCTTTCCTAGAAAAACGACACAGTTGTTGTGGAAATGCTGCAAAAAAAGACATACATGACATAAATTAGGACTCAAGTGGCAGACGCCCTCTGGCAGCCAGAGTGATCTGGTCGGGAACAAAGGAGGAACTAGAAAGCGCTCGGAGAGCACGTACCTCCGCCAGCTTTTGGCTCCTGGCACTTTTGTGCTCGGCTTCTGCTTAAAGTTGCAAACAGCTGTAAATGAACCCCCCCCCACACACACACACACACACACACACATACATCAGAGGGTGGGACTTCTTCTGGAGAGTAAGAGGGAGGTGAAACCTGTGTGATATTTTGGTTGCGCATGAGGGGGCAGGCTAATATTGTTCCAATGTTTGTGGTGTAAATATCACTTTGTGCATTCACTGGGTGGCGAAAGAGATACGCCTCACTACTAAATGCGACGTAGCCGTGGATCAGGCGAATGCTGCAATTTTGATGCACATCAAATGATGCTTGTTGAATCAGGTTTACTTCCTGTAGCCGTTAGCTGGATTTATGAATTAAATTCCGCTGTAGATGTTGAAATATAAAAAAATTCACCAGCTGGTCGTGGCAACGTCATTAAACCAAGACCCACAGTCACCACAGCAACGAAGGCGTTTGTGTCCAGATCCGAGGTGAACGTCATCGACCCACCAGGAGGAAGTAGCTCCAAGTGTAAACAAGCGTGACAATCCCCATCACCACCAGGTGGCGCTCTGACTAATCTGCGCCAGAAAGTAATGGACCCTTGTTGCGCCCTTGCTGCAGCCCTCCAAACGCCACCACAGAACAGATCTCCTTCGTGAAGGCAGCCATGTTGCATCGCTATGCAGCGGCAAATTCCTTTTCTGCTCGTTGAATAATCTTCAGTTACAGGTCGACTCGCTGCTCGGAAGCGTTTAAGTTACGTGCGTTTCCCCTTCAGGCGTTTGGACCGTTTTGGACAACCTTGTTCGCCAAATTATATGAATATTTAAATGAATGCAGCATCTTTTTTTTCTCTTTTTTTTTGTTGCTATCACTAAAGATGAAATTTATTGCTCTTTTTGTCTGATGTTTGATCTCACACAACAGACCGGGTTGTTGAGATCTCACGCTGATCTCAAAGGCTGACATTAAGCAGTTTTTTGTTTTGTTTTTCCAGCAGTGTTTAATGTGGTGGTGTTAACATGACAGGGGGAAGACGTTTAGTGTCATTTTAGGTTGCCAGACTCTGACTGAACTTCCCCTTCTTCCATCCATCAGCTTTTTAAGGAAAATTCCTCCGACAGCCACGACACACGGATCAAAGCATGTGTCGGATTAAAATTAGAGGACATGGTCACACTTAGTTTGCTGAGGAAACATTTTGAGCCCTTTCTCTGTGTTGGAGGCAGTCAGGGAGCTTGTCTTAGGAGATCCAAGCCCTGTCCCCTTAAAAAATATGCTTGCAAATTATTTTTTCTTGGAACCGCATGTCAAGTTGAACCAAAGAAAACACTTGATGTTAATAAGAAAGTCTGTAGGGGGAGGCCAGGGTGGACGGGGGTCAACAAAACAGCCGACTTTGCCGCAGTACAACATCCAAGTTGAGGGTGACCAGAGGAGAGATTCATCCGATACTGCCTTTTGCTTTTTATCCCCCCACCACATTTATGGAGGTGAAATGAGTCATATTATGGGAGCAAGTGATGATATCGTGACCATTGATGGATGAAATTAAGCTGCAATGGATTGTACGAGGCATCTGCTGTAAATACGCACGTCTGCTCTGATGATCAAGGCTGCTCTTCTCTTAATCAAAGCCCCAAAGACAATCCTCTGCTTCTCCTGTTTCTGTTTCCCCTTCCTTTATGTCTCTGCTCTTTACTCTTTCAGCAGTGGGCGGTTGGCAGAAATGAAGATGCGTCCTTGTTTGTTGTTTTCCTTTATTTTCCAGTGTGTTCTGTGTCATATAGGTTTTGACCTCTCCGGCTGAGTTCCTCGCCTTCATCCCGCCGTATATCCCGTATCACCTGAGCTCTGCTTTCAGTCTTTGCTCAATGTCGAGAAGTTAAGAAAAAACAAAACAAAACTGAGGCGGTCCAGTGGAGTGTGGATGAGCAACAGCAAGACTTGAGTCCTGCCGCTGGGCTTGTCCCAGTGCTGGCCTGCAGCAGAGCAGCACTGACACATGAAACGCTCTCACAGCAGGCTTGTAGAAGAGGGCAGCAGGACCTCCTCACCTGCACGTTTCCAGACGACTCCTCCTCTTCTCCCGAGGGAGAGTTGCGACGCAGGGCAAGTGTTCCAAGGCTTGATTCCCTCCATCTGAGCTTGTCTTCCTCCCTTGGGGAGCCCGAGAGTTTGATGAGGGGGATCTGGAGACCCGAGATTGTGTCTCTTTCCATCCCAGCTGCAGCCGGGGGCTCCACATCAGCAGAATCTGGCTGGTCAAATTCCTGCTAAAAAGCTTTTCCTATCATATATTATCAGTGCCAGGCCTACACCCGTCCCCACAGCACCCAGCACCCAGTACACACTCACCCTACCCAGCTGCCTGCTCCTGTGTGGGACTCTGATGGCTGCAGAACAAGCCAACATTGCTCTGGTACTCTGCTGCCTCCCTCATGGCTACTAAAGCTCAGTAGTTAGCTGTCCTGGCTGCCATCCTGACTCTCACCACGGTATTAACTGCGGTTTTGTCCAGGATAAAGCAACACAGCATCTGGCTTCAGATGGCCCGGCTCCCTCCTTAGATTAGAGACGAGCTGCTGGACTTCCAGAGCTGGTTTAATTGGACGGCTCATCTGCATAAAGCCACAAGGAGCTGGGAAGGGGAGAGAAATTTCTGTTACACCAGAACTGAACTGGTACCTCAGCTGCAGCTCAGATGGGATTCTGGATTGCATTTAAAAGGCGTGAAGACTAATCGATTGTTCCATTGCAACATGGGTGCCCAGCAGGCTCTGCCACACTGGACCGAAACAAAAACTGGACTAAAGGGGAGAATATGAGGTTCAAGGAGCCGAAAGACGGCGCTTCTGACTCAATGCTTTCCGTGCGTTTGCCGTAAGTCAGAGATCTAACTGAGAGATTGTGAGGGAGGTGGCATGCAGGGCTAATGACATCACATTACGGTTAGAACCTCACCCACCGCTGTGACCCTCGGTAATAAATCTTCATTTGAAACGTGCATTACTGAAGGTAAAGAAGCATCACCCTGTCACCAGGGGCAGATTTTCTGCCTCGGGTGTCCTTTCAACTGTTTGACTCCAGACTGAATAAATACTGAAAGACATGAAACTGCCGCAGTTGCTAATTTGAAGCGGTGTGTTTGCCCGTGATTTGCCTGGTTTAATGTTGCCTTTTCTCAATTTTGCAGGTGAAGATGACCGCCTGGCTCTCAAGGGCAAGGTGACTGTCGCGGACCTCTTTAGGAAGGACTTCAAGGTTCACGACCCCAACGCCAGATGGATAAGCAGTAAGTAATCAAGTGAAACACAAGGGTTGCACACTTCATTAAATTAGATAAAGACTGACTTGGTTCTAATTGTATTTTTCACACACTCCAGCAAAGTCAAAGGGTCGTTAGTGTTGCTTGTTAGTGTTGAGTGCATATGCAGAGCTCACACACTCGCGGGCAGCCAATGTTGTGGTTTATTGGTCCATGCAGTTGAGAACCAACTCTCACTAATGACATAAAAACACACATTCTGCATGATACGACCGGCGTGTAATTCAGAAATCTCACAACATTGGAGCAGTAAGAGAGGAAAAATAACCGCTAACGCTTCCATGAAGGGAGACCAGATCGTCGCTCAAGGGTAAAGGGACTCTGCATCAAGGCTCTGATGAGTTTGGTTTTAATGTGCGTTTAGTTTGTACACAACACATTTTCAACCTAATTTGTTAGGGTTATAGACAACTCCATAATCCTGTTTTGCATTAGAGAGCTGAATGGAATACTGTTATTGGCCAATCAAAGCCCTCTTTACCAGCTGTTGACCAATCATCATCCAGAAGGGCTGTAACAGTTACAGTTGGAGGATGCTCAAACTGAGGAAAACTAATTATGGAGAGAATAAATAAACCCTGATAGGAACTGACATCACTGGCTTGGCAGGATTTTAGATGCCAAGGACTGGAAAGTGTAAGCAAACAAAACCATTCAACTAATCTGTTCCGCCGCCTCAAAAAGCCACGGTGACAGTCTTCCAGATTAGACTCATCCCGGTCCAGTTTCAAAACCAGAGAAAACTTCACGGAAGAGCTTTAGACGTTTTGAAGAAGTGTGGCGGTCTGTAATGGTTAAATGTGCTGTATTTGTCAAAGGTATTGATGTGGTTTGAAAACAGGCCGCGTGGCTCGGCGTTCCCTCTCAGAGCCGGGCTGTGTGAGTCGAAGCACCCCTCAGGTGAGTCGTTCCCAGCAACAACTCCTGTGTGTTGCCAGACATCGGGGGCATTTGCAGCTGGGTTTTTTTTTTAGCTGAGACACTGGGACATTTGTTGCTGTGGTGGTGGGGGGGGGTTTGAGTAGCACAGGGACATTTCTAGCCGATGGGAAATTCGCTTCTATTTTTCCGGTGAAAGGAAACAGGCGATTTTAGTGAAATGTCGGGACATTTTCAGACGCGTTCCCGGTGACGGAATCGGCTGTTTCCAGCGATACCGCTGGACATTTGCAGCTACCGCTACCTTGAGGTTGGGGGGGGGTTGAGCAGGTGGTCGCAGCTTTCTGAGCATTTACTGGATTATGCCCAATGAGAAATGGAGCGTGGCGTCGGTAAGAAATCGAAGGAGGAATTGTTGCATTATTACGCTGACATACTTTCCAGTATTTCGAGCTTTTTTTAGAATTACAGTGAAATCTGTGTAAACAACATGGTTCAAACACAGAATGTAAATCAGATAATCATAGGTTTTTACACCATCTGCCCCCTCCTCAGTCTTTGTGAAGCTGTGTGTCTTCCATTACTCTGTCTGTCTGTGTGTGTGTGTGTGTGTGTCTGTGTGTGTGTGTGTGTGTGTGTGTGTGTGTGTGTGTGTGTCCACGCTGCCTGACATCCCTCCCAACCATTCATTGCATATGCTTCAATAGCTACCCAATTACCTGAAACCGCCGCTCTCGTTTTTCTTTGATCAGTGACAGTTTGTGGATGCTCCTATTGTTCCAATTCATCACCGCCAATTTCAAACCCTTTTTTTTAATAACAGGACTGTGACGGTGTAAACACACACGGCGCTGTAGGGAACCAATGAGAGAAAATGTTGGGTTTTTTTTTGTTTTTACAATTTTATTATCAAGGTAAAGCAGCGACTTGATGCAGCCTCGCGTGTCTCGGAGTGGCGTTGAAGAGAATCGTCAGAGCTCCAGGATGTGAGAGTCCTGTACAGCTGATGGATTAATGAGGTGGATTTTGTCTTCTCCCCGAGCCCAGCCAGCCTGTCTCCTCCGATCACAGGATCTTAGATCGCTCCTTGAAACAATACAGCTGCTTAATCTTGACTCCCGTCCTGAAATTGCAAGCCTTCCCCTTGGTGATTTGCTATAATTAGCGAGCTGAAAACCCATATTTTATTTTATTAGTGACAGCGAACGCTGTTGCTCTGGATCGCAGCTGAGTTGTCCTGATTTCTATGTTGATAGCCAGCGTTCCCCATATGTTCTTAAGGATGAGACGCCTCCCTTGTGGCCGATTTGTCGCAGCAACTAGCTGTGACCCCCCCCCCCACACACACACACACACACACAAGTTGTAATCAAATCGATCATGCTTGAACGAGCCTGGCTGAACATCTCCAGCGGCGCTTTGCACATCTGGAAGCCAACATCTGTTCTGTTGTGCTTTCTGTGAAACGTCAAACTGCGACGTTTTGAAGAAGCGCGGAGGTTACCGTGGGTACGGAACCAAGTGGGGTTGCTTTCTTCAAAACGTCCCCCGAGTTGATGCGCGGAGAACAGAGGCGACTGCTACAAGGAACTTTGCAATAATCCAGAAGACTTGTCATTGCTTAGCCGCTCTGTCTTTCATCTTCCTCTTTGGCGCTGTTGACAGTGCCATCCTTGATCTCACGGTATTTTTGGTGTCATTAGGTACAGCTGACAAGAGGGAGAGAAAAGAGGGGAGAGAGAGAGAGAAAGAGACAGACGGATCCATCAGTGGATTATTTTGTCTTTGCTAGAGTGTCATTTTCAGGCTCGCGGTAACCTGAAGGCTTTAAGGACCGTCTATAGGATTTGCAATTATGGCTTTCGTGGTTGAGGGCTGAAATTGAATTTTTAAAAACCTAATTTAGTCAAGTTTTATGTTCTCTCCATTCCTGGTAGCCTCTACCTGTCAGTCAGTTCCCTGGTGATGTACTAGCCGTAACCTATGATAGGTTATTTCTACAAGGCAAATTACTTCCTCGTTCTTCTTTCTTCTT
The DNA here is from genome assembly GCF_037954235.1 of Aulostomus chinensis. Lineage (NCBI taxonomy): Eukaryota > Metazoa > Chordata > Actinopteri > Syngnathiformes > Aulostomidae > Aulostomus > Aulostomus chinensis. Next base: position 3,726,244 of record NC_141340.1, on the reverse strand, counting down.
TTCCAGAAGTATCAGCCTTAGAGTCTCTGTTAATTACATTTTCCTGTCAATGCCTCGGTGTCCACAGCAGTCCAGCTCAGGAACAAAATTTCCTCTGACTCGGCACAGATGTCCTCGTGGGCTCGAGACTGGACTGAAGGTTTTGGTCAAAGGTCAAGGTTCCCTTTCTCGTGAACATGACAAACCTGCCTGTTCGTGTAATTCTTCATTCTGTTGCGGGCGCGTATTCTGTTACAGGGTACATTTAAACATGTGGGGCTTTGACAAAAAATGTACGTGTTGAATAAAGTTAGTCAAAGTCTAACAGATGAAGTGGAATAAGTGAACCTGTGGCTGATTTAGGGCAAAATAAATACGCAGTTGAGTTTACTTTAATGCCACAACAACACACAGGTCTTTTTTTTTTTGTCAGTTCCATTCATCCAAACAATTAAAATCGACTTAACCCTTTATGTGATGGTGCAGCACATAGTTTAAAGCTCGCCAGCATTCCCACACCTTCAGAAATCCTATTTTGCACCTTGTAGGTACGAGAGAGTTTGTTTTGTGAACATCTGAAGTACTGCCACATGACTGTGGCTTGGTTCTGTACTCTGAACTGACACTGGATCCTGGGTACTTGGATACCGTGTGGCTGCTTGGGACTGTGCAGCTGCAGCAGGAACTGGGTCTGGATTTCGTGTCGGCTTCCTGTTTCCATCCCAACAGTTCCCATTTGAACCCGGTCGGAACAAACAACTTTTATGTCTGCGTTGGTTGCTGTAACCTTTGCGGGAAACGGGCCAGCTTCATCTCGGCGGTCTTTTCTTAAGTTTACATGAGGAAAATGAGTTGGTGATGAAAATATTACTGCTGCCCCTTTGGGCTTTAAAATGTTTCTGCGGTTTTCACATCCCAGCAATTACTGCCGCGTTAGAATAACCAACAGACAAATGAGGAAGAACCTTAAACAGAAACAATTTGTAAAGCTCTATGAGGCGCTTCACTCATCATCAGTATTCTGACCCAGCTCTGAAACCATCGCACTATATCTCCCTGCTTTTGTAATTGCACTTTTAGAAGACGTTGCAGATAATCCCTCAAATGTCTGCGTTTTTCTCTCTCTCTCTCTTTTTTCTTTTTTACCACTCCATCTGAATCAAACAGATGCGGCGTCAACATCATTCTCACGACAGCAAGGTGAATCCTGCCCTGAGGGACACAACGCAGGAACTCAAGCAGCTGCTTGCCATTTTAATGGCCACGTTCCTCTTGTTTGTTGCCTCTTGATGCCTCTTGTCTCCCTGATGTTTGTTAGATACGGTGAAGTGGGAGCCATTTGCGATGCATTCAGCCTACTACAAACCCCTTCAAAAGTGCTATCAGCGTGACTTTGAGAGGGTCTCGTGACTGAGCTAGATAAGACTGTAACATTTGTTTGCTTTTTTTTCCCCGAGTCTACACTCATGCATACATGTCATTGAATTACCTTGTTTCTGAGTGATGCAGCCTCTCGTCGTTTCCAATACCGATGTGAAACAGTCTCTTTGGGGAAGATTAGCGAGTTTGCTCGCGTGGCGCAGTGTGAGTAATGAAGTGAATGTCTTCTGTTGATGGTGCTCTGCAGTGGGCCCTTCTCTTCTCAGTGAGCTGTATCAAATTAACATGCACATTAATTGTTAGTATCCAGTCTTCAAAAGGCAATCGGCTTCCTTAAAATTATAAAGACCATGCCAACTTTGGGGGAAATGTGCTTTTTTTTTTTCTTCTTTTTTTAAAAAAAAAAAAAAAACTTTTTTAGCTCCAGATATGCAGATACAGAGCCTTGTTTCTGGTGCATTACTAAGCTCCAGACCGCCTCTGGACTGCTAACTGCTAATTAGCTTAGCTGCAATCAGAGAAAGCTATCTTCAAATACCCTTCTTCCTGGTATTTGCTTGTATTAGTCAAAACCAAAGTTGTGCTTATCAATCATGGTAAAAAACAACAACAACAACTGATGGCTGAAAGTTATATACAAGAACTTTTGAGATAGCTTTCTCTACTGCTAGCATCCATTGCAGTTAAGCTAACAAGGATTCAGTCATCCGGTGGGGTCTGGACCGCTGCAATGGACCCGCAGAAGAGAGAGGGGTGTCTATCTTTCTGCCCAGCTCTAAAAATGATGGACAGGAAGCGTATTCTTCCAAATGTTTGCATGCTATTCCAGAAAATGATTGATGCTGCTACCATTTTGGCACAATCCTACACTGGCTTTCAACTTCCAGAGAGCAATGAAAGCTGATGTTTTGACAGAAACAAGCTGCCTCAATATCCTGACAATGTGGAGTCTCTTTAAATACCCAGGGAGGGACAGAAAAGAGGAGCAGGAAGAGACTGTAGAGTCTCGCAGTTGCTTCAGCGGGTCTCATGACAAATTCAGCAGCCCTTCTCAGCCGCTCTGCCGCTAACATCAAGGCAGCATCTGAAGATGAAGTTGTCTTGATCCTTGTTTGGGCAACAAAATCTGCAAAACAGCCATCGCTGTCGCATTTCTCTACCTTAATCGTTGTAGCAAACTTACTGTTTCTACACTTGTGTATCCACAAAATGCCAGGAAATCTCTTGATTAGAGCCTCAGGTTGGTATCAAGGTTTCGTCTTTGATTCAAAATAAACTTTTAATTCAAAATCGCGCAAATTGTTTCAATAGATCAAGCTTTATAACACCTACCCCTCCACAAGGGCTCCAGAAAAATCACTCCTCTCATAATTCTAGTTTGAATTCTCAGGCTGGGCATTGGAAAGAACCTCACGATACGATGTGTGGCCTGATACATGGGTCACAAGCCAAACTGAGGGATTAAAAATAACCAGAAGAACAAATTAGTGCACATAAGAATTCACGAAAGAGGCCCTTTATTTACCCATACTGTTTACCAACCTACTTCAGTTTCCATCTGAAGTCCCTTTTTACTGTTAACGTTATTATTGCAGTTCAACTTCTGCTAGTACTAGCCTCATTTCATGCATTTTGCAGTCTTTCATAGCCTGCCAGTTTCAGTCCCAAGGACCCACACAACAGTAGCAGGCAAATCTGCTTGAAAAGCACCAGTTGTGTGTTTCTGCCTGCTGAGAGGAGAAAAGACAAAGGTGGTGTTAATTAAAAACAAAAGTACCACACCCTCCCACACACTCGCGCAAAGAAGAGCCGACATGTGCTTACTCAGGTACATTGGCATGCAGACGCACGCAGGCACGGGGGAGCGCTGGACTCGCTCTCCTCCCCAGCAGCTTTATTTGGAGTCCATCGGTGTGATGCCCATGCGGCTTACAGCTCTGTGCGCAGGTCCGACTGCAGCGATGCAGGATGATGGGGTGTATCTGCAGGATGTGTACTGTAGGTTTAGACAGTCTCTGCTGCAGCTGAGCGCCGAGCAAACATCGCCGTTATTCACTGCTGCTCACGGCATTCACGTGTCATCCGTCAGCTGGCCGTCGCCGGATTTATGGCCGATAGCTGAGCTGTGTTTGGTGCACAGCGGACGAGCCAGTGAGGGTCCCGCTGGATCACTTCACACATTTGTTCATGCTCATTTATGGTGTCTAAATCAGCCAAATGCAAATTGTTTGTACACGTAGACAAAACACGTGTGTGATATGTAGGCCCGATTCCTGGCAGTAACAGTGGTATAAGGACTACTTGACGTTGGAATTTTGGGACTTCCCAGTTTTAAATTTGAACTGGAAGCTCTTGCTGAGGTCTGAGGTGCTGCGCGAAGGCTGAATTCCTGACAGCTGCGTGCGCAGATTGGCTCTCCTTCTTTCTGTAGACGTATCGCTACGATGTGTCGAGGTGACGCTACCAGCTGGGACTGGGGACACGTGAGACGTCAGCGACGTGTGTGTTTTTTGTACTTTTCCTCGCTTCTCCTTCCTGGGCCGCGGTCAGAATCGGGTGTGACGTCACTTTCTTTTCCAAATTCCGAGACAAAAACCCACCAGATTTGTTGCCTCTGCGAGCCTCAGAGGATCTTCTCAGAGTGTCGAGGAGTACAGAGAGAAATGTAGCAATAAACTGACTTCTAAAGTCCCCCCCTGCCCCCCTGCCTTCCTCGGCGGGGGGGGTCTGGCCTGAATGTTACTGACATCTCACGGTGTATCTACACCAGAGGTGACTCACCTGCATTCTGCGCTCATTCGTCTCGTCGTATCTGCTGGAGGAGATATGCTAATCACTGTTGCTGCCTGCCCTGCAGGGCTGCTGCTGCACACACAGTTTAGTTTCTTCTATTTGTTTCTCTTTCTTTTTTTTCTTTTTGGTTCTGATTGTTTCCAAAATGAGGAACACAGGCTAATGCGCTCAAATGCGTCTCATATGTCCATCACTGGTTACGGAGCATTTAAGATGATTGAAACGTTTGAGTCTGGATATGCGGTTTCATAATAAATCCCAAGTTTAGCAGGCTTTATTACATTTCTGTTGGCTGGAAGTGCTACTGTACTGTACCGGTTTGCACATCATGCTAATAGGGCTGTACCATTTGGTGCAAATCATCTAATTTCAGTTACTTTGACTGATATCGGAAATTAGAGGAAACGTTATATCTCCTCATTTTATCCTTTGACAAATCGATTAAGTGAATTTGGTGGGATTTCTGTCGAAATCTGTGTCAAACAAAGACGCTCCCTTAAGTTTGAGGCGAATTGTAATCAGACAAATAAAATGTGTAGAGCGATATTAAGGTGGTCAGTAAGAAGGACACCTCTGCGGCACCGTACTTGATTTAAATTGTTGTTTTGACACACAATTAACCTTTGAGGAACATTGCAGCTGCCTGTGCTTGGACAACTGGAGTGTATCGCAATTTTGATCAACTCAACGGTCCTACGTGCTGATACGTACGAATTCAGAGAGGTGTTTCAGCCTTTTGGAAAATACTCGTGTTCACCATCGGCTGTTGTGCGCTGTTATTTTGAATAACATTACTTTTCTTGGGGGGGGGGGGTATTTTATGGCGGAAATGTTCCACGTTTCATTTTTAAGATCCATTTTTCATCTGTATTCTTCTCAACAACAACAAAAATTTTTAAAAAATCACGGATTCTTTTCCCCGTGACACCTCGGATCTCTAAAGTTCTTCCCACCCTTTTTTTTATCGTTGTTTTAGGAGCCCTCTTGCTGAGTTCATCATTTAGACCTCATCATCCCTCCTTCACCTCTGCAACTCTTTGCTTTCTGCTGTTTCAAAAAGACACAGAGCCATCGCGTCTTTCACAGCACCCGAGGCATTACAGCTTCCCTTCCATCCATGTCTCTCCATCTCTCTCTTTCTCTTCCCCTCCCCTCCACCTGCACTCGCTGTGCATCAGCCCAGGGTGCTGTTTTCCCCTCTGATCTATACCTTTCTCTGGCACTATGTCTTATTAATACAGTGCTGCGCCCTGGGCACGGCCCTAACCCAGCCACACTCGGGGGAGGAAGCGAGAACGCAGGAGAGGGAGGTTGGAGATACGATCTGAGACACAAGACTGAAGACCAGTTCTTTATCGTGTGTCTACTAGTTTTGATTCATGCACTTCCCTTTGCACACGCTCGCACACTTAGCATGGAAACTGCTTTTTAAGAGAGAGCGCCAGTGGATACTTGGCTCCTGATTTATGTGGCTTTAAGCCAAAGTTTTATAAAGCAAAAACAACGTGGTTGGACAGTCCTAAAAGGTAGATAACACACATATTGTAGCATATAGGACATGTGAGGTATTACAGTATAAAGGAAAATTTAGCCAAAAGCAAAGAGTTACGTTATTTTTATATAAACGGCCGAGTTTAACAGCGTCCTAGAAGAGGGACGGTCTGTTGTTGGTGCAGTTGCTGAAGTTTGTTGCTCTATGTGACCTCAGAGGAAACACTTTTTCATAAAATCTCCCCAGTTTTGCTCCATGGAGAAAAACTGGGGAGTAATGACAAACTTTTAAAACAGTGTGGAGTTATAATTTAAGTTTAAGAGTTATAAGTTCTAGCCTTTGTCTGATCCTCTGGCTGCTTGTGTTTCATCCACAGACTGTATATAACAAGTGGACACAACTTCCCACCTAGAAAATTGAAGCCAATGCAGAAGTACCTTAAGTTCCTTTCTTCCCTGATATACAAATGTGCAGTATGCCTCTGAGCAAGTACTTCGCAAGTATCAGTGCAAACAACGTTGTTAATCAACAGTCTGTCTGGTTAGTTTACATCGTCAACATAATGAAGTGATAAGTTGGAAGCTACATCCTTGGATGGGCCCCCAGGACCATAGTTTTGGAAATGGTGCTTTGGGGGGTGGCTACTGAGGGACCATGGCGGCGGGTCACCGTCAAAGCCAAGACGGTGAAAGTCATCAGACATCTTCTCGTTTTAGAAAGTCTTTGCTTTCTCGCCCATCTGATCTCTTTCAGTAAATCCAGCCGCGAAAATAATAAATCTAGCATTCAGTTGGTTAGATAAAGAATATTCTGTTATTCTGTCATTGTTCGGCTATTCCTTTTCTTTTCTTTATTTCCTTCTCAAACCTCCACATCGGTTCCTGCTCCAACCCTCTTGATGCTGCTTTTTAGTCGCTTCATTCACTGAGTGTGTTTTGTCCCTGGTCAAAGGATTAAACACTCCAAGGGAACATTGTCAGGCAGCAAAAGCGATGGTCTGCAAGTGGAACCTTTTGATTATTTGAAAAATTCTGTTCATGTTGGGGTTTTTGTTTTTTAGTTTTTGGTTTGTTTGTTTTTTTTTTACAGAAATGGCTGTATATAAAACCTCCACCATATAATACATCACCATGAGACTACAAAACACACACACCAGCTATTGAAATATGTCCTTTGGGCTATATTATTCGGAAAGAATGATATTCAAACACTGGGTCAACAGTTCGTAACACTATTTCTGCCACACCGTGTCTTCTTCAGGCAAAAGATATATTATTAGCTGCAAGGTGAACCAGGGTTGCAATGTTAAGTTCTGGATGAAATGGGATTTTTCTTGTTGGTTCCGGGTCATTTGTCCACGCCGAAGGCTGAAGATGATGACTGGTCTGATAAAAGCGACACAAGCTGCGGGGAGAGTTATGGTGTCTGTCTGAGGCTCCTATGCAGTAATACAGTCCTAAATCTCAGCCACCCATCGGCTTAGATGTGCTGTAAAATAAAGGTTCATAAAAAATTCAATGGGAGTTTTAATTAGAAATCCCCCTCTTATTTTTCTAGTAAATCCCTTTCATCAGTGCGTGGTTCCGAAAGGGGAATTCCGTATGATAGCTTAGTGTATTTACTGTCACAAGGCTGGACTGGAAGCACTGGAATTTAGATTCTCTCTCTGACTGATTAATGGATACACCAACAAATGAATGGCAGCGCTAATAAAAGAGCCAAAAAAAACCAACAACAACAACTCTGGAATGAACTTACAAAATGTGAAGGTGCGCTTACGTCCTTTTACAACAGTGAAATTTATTTTTTTTATCAAGATCCCCAGTAACTATCACTCGCTCGCTCCATCCTTACTGCCTCCTCTCTTTCTCAGTTCGGGGAAAGAAAACGGCCTTGAAGCTTTTCTGTTTCATGTTATTAAATTTCAGACATCGGCAGATAATGTCAGTCCATTAAATGGTCATTACCAGTAATAGAAGCATTGATTTAAGATAACGCATGATGCTGCAAGAGTTTGAAAAAGTAGCTAATTGTAATTAATTCGACAGACATTGTGATATGATTTGTGATAATCAGAGGGAATGTTGTTTTTTACATCATTGTTCTCATTTTCTTTGAAAGACACATTTAAATGAGAATGGTGTAATTGATGGGGGGGATCTGTATCAAACAAACATGTCCCCGAGGAAGTGATGTATAGGGAAGACATTGTGTCTGTGTGCCCTCTGAAATTTGCAGTTGGCCATATCTGTGATATTTGTGATTGTGAGCAAATAGTTTCGGGGTTTGAGACGAAAAATATTGAGGAATAGAAAAGAAAAACGAAAGGGCAAAAAATAGCTCAGCGGTAGAGGAAGCTGGTGTGGAATGTTATGAGGCTGTCTGCGGAATTCATGCAAAATCAGATTTCAAGGGGTGTGCACAGCAGGCTACGCCATAGGCTCAAGTTATGTTAGCTAATGCTACAGAAAAGGCTCAGGCAACGTTAGCTAAGGCTACAGCATGGCGAAAGTAATGATAACTAAGGTCATGGCATAGGTTCAGGTAACATTGGCTAAGGTAACGTGGAGGGCTCAACTAATATCAGCTTAGGTTAACGCATGTATTCAAGTGGTGTTAGCTTCGGTTAAAGCTTCAGTTTAAGTGACATTAGCTCAGGCTATGCCACAGGCTCAAGTAACGTTAGCTAAGGTTGCAGCATAGGTTCAAGTAACGTTAGCTAAGGCTATGCCACAGGCTCAAGTAACGTTAGCTAAGGTTGCAGTATGGGTTTGGCATCATTAGCTTAAGCTACACCATAGGCTCAAGTAACGTTAGCTAAGGTTGCAGCATGGGTTTTGGTATCATTAGCTAAAGATACACCACAGGCCCAAGTAATGTTAGCTAGGGTTGCAGCATGGGTTCTGGTAACATTAGCTCAGGCTATGCCAAAGGCTCAAGTAACGTTAGTTAAGGTTACAGCTTGGGTTCTAGTAACATTAGCAAAGGCTATGCCACAGGTTCAAGTAACGTTAGCTTAGGTCATGGCATAGGTTCTAGTAACATTAGCTAAGGCTATGTCACAGGCTCAAGTATCGTTAACTAAGGTTGCAGCATGGGTTTTGGTATCTTTAGCTAAAGCTACACCATATGCTCAAGTAACGTTAGCTAAGGTTGCAGCATGGGTTTTGGTATCTTTAGCTAAAGCTACACCATATGCTCAAGTAATGTTAGCTAAGGCTACAACATAGAAACACATAGGTGGGAACACTCTGACATTGCCTACAATATTGATGCACAACTATACACCCAGCATTTGTAATTCAACGTTCGCTTACATTATTTTATTATTGTTACTTTATTATCATTATCATTATTATTATTATTATTATTATTATTACAGTCTGAGTAGCACCAGGTTCATCGCTGGCAGTGCAGGCTGTTTAACCATGACTCGACCCATGCTCGTTCCTGACATTATTAAACTTCATCTTTTGTTGTTTTGATTAAGAGACCCTGGGAATGCAAGCCATCCAAGATTAAAATATGTCCTAAAGCATGAATCAGGAATATAACGCATCCAATCTCTTTGACCACAGTTTTATCACCATATTGTGTTTCTCTTTACACATTCAAGCTGCATCATCTGCAATTACCATTTCATTTATAAAAGTAGAACATTTATCAAGATGCCAAACGGAGTCAAACTAAAATAATGAACCATAGCGGAGGCGAAAAAAGCAGCACCCTTTTTATTTATCACCACCATTTCCATGAAGAAGTCCATTTTATAGCCTTGTTAGTATGCCGATGGTTTTTAACAAGGAGACAAAAGCTGTTGAGGGGCGTTTGGTGACATCAATCTAAAAATATCTGAAACTGCTCTCCCTAGCACGTTCTGAATTAAAGCCATTGTAATGGTAATTCCGTCACCTCTAATGGTCAATTAGATATGCTAGCAGATAGTGAGCACTCTGCATAACAATCCCAGGGTTCTAATTACCTCACCAAATGGCATGGATGCGTGCGTGCCTGTGGATCACTAGAGTAATAAGAGGAGCACAGAAAGATTGAAGGTGAAAGAGGGCACTTGCTCTATTAAACGTATCCTTCCCTGATAAAGGCCTGATGGATGAGGAGCTGGAAGAACCTTCATACGTCTGCCAAATAATGACTCCCTTCAAGGGGTTCCTCGGTGAATTCCGCCACCATACTGACCGTGTTTGGGTTTCTATTCAGGGGTACTGAAAGCTTTGGCTTCAGTCGTGTCCAGCAGGTGAGAGGCACCGTGACATATTTACGTGGAGGAAAATGCGACTGTTGTTTTAGATTTGGGGAGCTGTGTGTCTGAGCTCTTCTCACTGGTTTCTGGGGGGAAAAGGTCACACAAACCAACTGGGATTAAGAGTCTGTTTTGATTTTGGGATCCAAATTGGATGGCAGTTGGGAGGTTGTTGTTCCTCGTTATTTGAAATCCAAATAAAAACATGATCTTTTATTATTGGCAAGCAGGCTGTCAGTCCTGGAAGCCCTCAGCTATGAGTCGCCCCCGGGCTGGAACCAGTGGATATCCAGGCCAAGAGATGTTTCCATTCAGTTTTAACAGTCTGATTTACAAATGGAGACACAGGACTGGAGTTTAGAAGCGACCCAGTCCTCAGCTGGATGGTCTCCCCGCTCAGACCTACCAATGAAGGCACAGCTAAAAAGCCCTAATTGCCATTGGATGCTTGGGACTGGTTGTGAGATTTATTTTCAGCTGAGTGCAGTACATCTCTTTTTAATTTCATAATGTGAGCCCTCGCAAATGCGATGCTATTGATGCACAGGTTTGTTTGTTTCTTTTATGTAGTTGTATTTAATTTATGTTGGGGTTTTTATTTGATTATGAGAGCTCGTCTGCCAATACTGTACAAAAAAAAGTGTTTATTTGCTGCTTTAATTCAACAAATCACCAAATTTATGCTTTTTTTGTATTATTTCTGCTTTATTGATTATAGTTTGCAGTTATCAGTAGAAGTGGTTATGTGGTAATAATAATAATAATAATAATTGCTGATTCTGCTGCCTGTCCCTGCCAGCAAGAGCAGGAAGAAGCAAAATGAGCTCAAGAGTTCAACCAATATGTTTGTTTGTTTGTTTGTTTTGTTCAATACTGATGCTGATGCCTGTTGTCAGTAATTGAGGAGGTGAATATTTGGAACTGATGTACATTTGAAGTGAGAGTGAAAATGTTAACTAAACTTCATTTGAATGCTTCAAAGACAACATTTTATTACTTTTCAGCATCATCTTACACCAACAAAGTGCTCTTGGCAGCATTTCTTACAATGCTAACTCCAGATTTAATTAGAAGAATCAATAAATAAAATGTGTGTGTGTAACAGACAGAGAGCGGAAGTAGGGCACTTTTTAATTCACTTTACTTTAAGCGCAGATTTCTGCCGACCCACGCATCCCGACTGCACAGGCTACAAAGATCCCAAAATCCTGCCGTGATCCCATAGATTACTTGGCATGCAGAGTCTGTTTGTAGCCACGAGTCAAGAAATAATTTGTTTCTGTAGTCTTAAAGTAAATGTTTGCAGCCGGCTGTAACACTGTGTAATATCTGTCTCCAGCACGGTTGATGCTTTTCATGTTTTAGAGCAGGGATTCCCGAGTGTGGTGGGGGGTGCGCGAGCTGCCACTGGGGGGTGTGCGAGCTGCCACTAGGGAGTGGGCAAGATTAAAAAAAAAAAAATGTGACGGCGGTTTGGCGTGTTGTTTTTTTTTTTTAAGTGAGATTTTCCCACTCAATAAAGACGTGTAAATAAACATTTCCTTTGTAAAATTTAAAATCTAAAGCTGAGATATTAATGAGTAAATAAATGCAGGCTCATCTTAAGATGAAGTGTAGAAGAAGACACTGCATGTGTCATTGTGTGTGGGGAACTAGGGGGGGGGGGGGGGGGGGGTAAGCTCGGTTGGGCTACAGAAGGGGGTGCCGGCCACAACAGTTTGGGAACCTCAGTTTTAGAGATATTTCAAGACCCTTTATTCTTTTGCACCAACCTGCATTTGAATGTTTCCAACCTCCCCTTGTGTGACTCCTGATCCGTCCACTTGCTGCTGTTGCTGTCGATAAAGCATGAAGTTAAAAAGAAAAAAAAAAATCAGAACACGGTCTGGAAGACGAACATAGGGCCAGTTGGACGGTGGCAGCCGCTGCGTTTGGAGAGCCGGCAGATTTTCATCGCCGTGCACTTGAAACGAGAGAGCGTTCGCGGCCAAGCAGTAGATGGTTGAGCTGGTCGCTTCTTGATTTGACACACCAGAGCAAACCCATTAAACAGAACCGGGCCTCAGCACTGCAACCAATAAACCTTGATTAATCGTTGAGGAATCACAGTAGCACTTTCTCTTATCTCTGTTGCTGCTTTGGGGTTTTTTTTTTTTTTGTTGCTTGCTGATATAGACTGATAAAACTTTAAATTACTTATAATGTGTTTTAAATTAATACGGTAGCATCTCAGAAAATGTTATCTTGTCAGTGAAGCCTGCCAGAAGCTTTTTTTCTTTCCTTCCCTCTTTCTTTCTTTCCCCCCGCCCCCCTCCTAAGAAGCATCTCATTTTGAGGCCTGCCATGAATTTATAGCACGTCTTACTTTACAGCATATTTATGCAGGAAGTCAGACAAGTCGCCGGTTTTTGCAGCCGATGTTATGGAGCAGGTTCACAACCTACTGAAGCTAAAACACGCCTGCCGCTACCTTCTCTGTCTCATGTTGGTGAGTTGCATTCGTTCTGCCCTCCAGTGCGAACACTCCAGCCATGGAGGGACAGTTTCAGAGTCATTCTGTTTTACTTGGGAGGATTCTGGGATTAGAACAAAGTTCTATATGGTTGTGTGTTTTGCAGGAGGGTGGGAGGGGGGCGTAGAGAACAGAGAATCAAAGACTGGGGAGAAAGAACAAACGAGTACTTGAGCAAGATCCTGCAGAAGTTGTGTTTCAGTGTAGTTCCAGGTCATTGAAATCAGAAGCGCTCACACCCGCGGGAGAGATTAACAGATTTTTTTATTTTTGAGATGGACTCAAAATATAAAGGCATCAAATCTGTGCGGGTCAGCGGGGTTTTCAAATACACGAGAGACACGCTCATCCCCGAGACTACGCCAGCCTCTCAGCCCCGAGTTCATTAGCAGTGGATTCAAATATTCCTGCCTTACCTGTCGGATCCATCGGGATAAATTTGGATCCTGATTCTTTCCCGTAAAACTCTGGATAAGCATCAGAGATGGTTTGTGTTCTCCTGAGAGAAACTGAAATATCCACTAGGATATCCCAGGATTCTGGCTCTACTCTGGATTCTAATCTATCCTTCCATTGGCTATTCCACTCAAGTGCAAGGCGAGGTGGGGTTCACCCTGGGGGAGAGGATGGGGTGCATCCGAGCGGGAGGTGGGGTTCACCCTGGGGGAGAGGATGGGGTACATCCGAGCGGGGGGTGGGGTTCACCCTGGGGGAGAGGATGGGGTACATCCGAGCGGGAGGTGGGGTTCACCCTGGGGGAGAGGATGGGGTACATCCGAGCAGGAGGTGGGGTTCACCCTGGACATGTCAACAGTCCATCACAGGGGCGACTTTGACTTGACCTGAGGTCATAATCAGAGTTGTTGTCACATCTGTCCTCAGGACGGTGATGTGAGCAGATGTGTATCAGAGTTGATTGTATATGCATCAAGAATTTCTCCCAGAGGATCAATAAAGTACTTCTGGCTCTGTTTAGATGGGGGGGCACATATTTCCTATGAAACTACTCAGTGGAACATGAAACAAATAAAATGGCCTCTGGGCGCTGGAGAATAGAGCTGAACCTCAAGATCCTTCTGAGTTGCGATTTAATCCTGAAAAGGATTTAATCCTCATCTGGTGTAGACTTTCCAAATGTAATCTGACCAAATTACAAAAGAGCAAGGAGGCATTTTAGGGTAAGACGGCCAAATATGAATGTTCTGTTTGACAGCTTCTTCTCGAGCCATGTAGGTCTGTGGGAAAGTGGCTGTTCGGGCCCGCAGTGACATCACTTGACTTTCCCGAAGGAGCGAAACCCGACTATTGTCCTCTATGGCTCAGTCACAGCTTTTCCTAGCTGACGCCTGGAGGTTCATACGATACTTCATGAAAACATTTGCAGCGTCTCAAAAAAGTACACTGTTGTTCTGTTGTTCCCTCCATGGCTCTGCAGGATTTGTTGTGTTCATGCAGTTTTAATGATCGTATCCAAACCCCCCCCCCCCCTTTCTCCTCAGGTAATGAGTTGTTATACCGTAATCGGGAGGGCGATGTTGTCAGGTTCAACGTGGACACGGACGAAAAGACCATCTTGCTGCATAACAAGAAGTTTGTAAGTCTTTTGTTGTCGCACTTTCTCACAATCACAGGACCAAAGAAACGAACAGCTCATTAAATTAAAACTTTTCTTCCAGTGTCAGCAAACCAAAGAGCCCCAAAGCTCTTCTTTTTTTCTTCTTCTTCTTTTCTTTCCCCTTTTTTTCTGTAAGGCTCTTAATCAACTGATGGGAATGACTGTGAAATGTGAGCTGCATCGTGAACACTGGAGGCTGGAGATGAGGAGATGGAGGCAGCAGCTCGCCTGACAACATGGCATCCAGGCGAGCTGCTGCACAGACTCCCGTGTACTCCAAGAGCCTGGTGATCTGTCAGATGCAGCCCTTTAAGGACTAGTTTAATGAATAAAATACCATGGATGGTTAAAGGTCTCATCTTTGTGTCTTTTAATTTATTTTCTCTCTGCTTCTCAGGAAATGTACAAAGCCAGCAAGTATGAGGTGTCTCCTGACATGAAGCATGTGCTGCTGGCCTACAACGTCGCACCGGTGAGCTTCTCATTTGTTTGCTTGTTTTTTGAATTAGCAACCTGACAGCCAAATATGTCAAGCCAGCTTCACCGGGGAAGGGGGGTTAGGGCGGGGGGGGGGGGGGGTCTGAGGCAGCCGGAATGGGAAAGTAATCATGGCGGGTTGTGAAGGCCTGTCGCACACCGCTGCCTCTCGGCGACGAGGGCAGCACAGCCGAGGGGGAACTGTCGTAGGGAAGGAACGAAACGAAAACAAAGCCCCCGTCAGAGCGCCGGCTCGCAGGGAGGAAGATGAGATCAAGAGCAGAAATAGAAAGTGTTGCTGTGAATTTACTTAATAAAGTGAGTGAATCAGCGCTGCCAGCTCTGTGATATGCATCAAACGTCTAATAAAGGTGGATCAAATATATTGAATCACTCTGCTGGCTGTTGTCTTTGTGTTTACCTCATTCAGAGGCACTGCAGGGCCCGTCGGTAGAGTGTGAAGGATGCCGGCAGAAAAATAACTCGTTGCCTGAGATGAATAGAGAATATTAGGAGGCACCGGCAGTGTCTGTTGCACTGCATGCGTTTGCATTTATTATTCCATCCAAACGCCCATCACCTTGATAGATGACAATCATTCCGCCGACACGCTCACTGTAGCAGCGCACCTCATCTCCATAGCACGCCGTACGGATCACGAGTCATCAACCCACGCCGTTTGAGTACCAACATACCACCTCTCCTAATCTGAATGTTAATGTGTGTGTGTGGATGCTGCAGCGAGCCTGGTGCTAGGCTGCATCTGTAGTAGCGTCAGCGCGTGGTTGTTGAAGACAAGCGAAGATTTCATCGCTGAACTTTTAACTGGTGGATGGTGGAACCGCGCAGCAGCGATGGCGCGCCGCTGCCGGCGGGCTCTGACGCTCGTTCCTGGTGCTGATGTATTGGCCCTCTTATTGGCCCTCTGCCATTTTTGTCTCAGTATTTGCTTTGATTTGCCCTCGGCAAGAGAGTTGACGCTCACAGATTCAGAGCAGCTGATGTGGATGTGGAAGGTTGGTTTAAACGTCATTAAAGACATTCTTCGGATTTCGTTTGCCCCTGACGATGGTGCCACGAAGATATCTTTAATATATTTATTCTTTTCTTGTGTCACTGGCCAAAATCAGGAATAGAGATAAACAAATACAAATTTTACATCTTTATAAACAAACAAACATCAGTACGGACAAAAGCAAACTAAAAAAAGCATTGACATCAGGCACAGGACTTTTTAAAACCTCGGTATCGGCCCGGAACTCAGCACATCCTTGAGGAAGACCTCTACCGCGTCGGCCATTAAAGGCTCTCCTGAAGTTGAACGGGTTCACTGTTGTCAATATTTTCAAAATTTATTCTTCAAGGTCTTGAGATATTCTCTTTTATTATATTAAATAATGGAAAAAGTTTCAATTCACTGAGCTATAAAATGTTCTCTGATGTGAACCCTGCCTCTCCCTCCAGGTCTACCAGTACTCTTACACCGCCTTCTACATCATCTGCAGCCTGGAGACGCCGTGAGTATTGGAGGGTGTGCATTGTTTTGGTTTTGTTTGGGGTTTTTTTGCTTTATCTTAGCCAACACATGTCAGCTGAGCTCGTGACAGAGACACTCACCGGGCTGAAATCTTTTTAAGAACTTGCATTTTTGATCATTCTGATTAGATTCAACAAGCAGCTCGGCTTTGCAGAATCTCTTGCCTCTCTTTTAGCCGACAGCACTTTGTTTTGTCCGTGTATCCCGATTTGATGTCGCCCCGACATGGACAGAAGCCATGAAGTTGTATTTCAGGAGTAAATTACAAAAGTAACTGCATTGAAAACTACATCTTAGGTTATTTCAAGCCTCGGTTGATTCCTGTGAAGGTTTTTGAAGTCATCCCCGATGTGTGGTCATGCCGACAGTTTGGTCGTGCAAAAGTTTTGTTTTGTTTTTTTCTGAGTCGGGAAAAGTCTGGAACAAATGAAGTGGTGCCGGGTGATACTGAGAAGAGATTCAGCGCAAGGTGACAAGTCCTGAGACTCGACAGATCAGTCGTCTTCTCACCTGGAAATCCCTTTCATATCATGATGCCAGCCAGCCAACCAGCCAACCAGCCAGCCAACCAGCCAGCCAGCCAGCCAGCCAGCCAGCCAGCCAGCCAGCCAGCCAGCCAGCCAGCTTGTGGAATCGGAAGTTTCAAGGACCCAGCAAGGATGCTTCTTCATCCAGCAACACTCAGAGGAACAGATCAGAAGTACAGTCGTCTCATTTTCTGGAATATCTACCATTTACAATCGCGTTGATATCTTCAAGTCAGAAAAGTGCCGGTCGCTCGTGTCAGGAAACGGCCAGAATTCCTCCCCAGCTCAGTGCTGCACAGAGACAGCCTGACTGAAGCGTCTCGCCATGTGGCAGAATGGTGAGTGAGAGCCACTCCACAATGATCGGCGGCTTATCAGCAGAAAGAACCCAAAGACTGCGTAGATACTCAAGTGTACTGGTTTCCCTTTTTTAGTCGAGTCCAAATGGAAAGAAATAAGTGGGAGTTTTGCGCAGTGAGACTTTGGCGAGAGGCTTAAATGCCCTGCGAGCAGCTCCAAATTCACCGGGAGGGGACGGGCCCTCGTCACGGTGTAGAGCAGGTCAACCTCAGTCCTGGAGCAGAGAACGATGATGAGACGGCCTGATGGAGAACTTCTGGATGGTCGTTACAAAGTTGCAGGAACCCACCACGGTTACTGAAGTCTGACAAACCGGAGCAGAGGAACACCGGCGACGTGCAGAAGTCAGCACTCTCACATTTTATTTTTAAAAGCTGTCACCATCAAAAAATTTGAAAAAAAAAGTGTTTACAAAATAAATTTGACAGAGTGCAGTGATGCAGCACCCCTCTGTGTGACTGACAGAGACACAAAAGAGGCTCTAAGGTGCTGCAGACACATGATAATGACACTAGTTGGTCATTCGGGTTGAAAATTCCGCTTTTTTCAGTGTCATCGTGTCTCTTGAGTCACTTCATCAGCGTCCAGCAGCTGAAATGGCCGAATGAAGCGAGGAGCGTTATCTTTTAACTGTTAAAGAACAACATTTAAGTAGTAGAAATAAAGTAATGGCACATCCACAGAATACAGAAGTTGTTGCCCTCTTGAATAACATCCATGTACCCTCCTGCTCAAATCTGTCTCCGTGCTGCCCCCCGGTGGTAAGGCGTCAGAAGGACACCTCAGCAGATGACCTCATTCATCCTCAGCTCCAGACAAAGACATAGAGGCAGCCGTACCTCTAATTCTGCAGCCGGCACTGCACAGCACTTTTCCCAATAAAGATAGGTGACACTGTTATGGAGTGCTGCTATTTATGGAAGCACTCACAGCTCTGTTCTTAAACGTGCTACACTTGTTCCTCAGCCGCTGCAGTGCCGGGAGCAGGTCCTCGACCGCGTCTGTCTGACAGCTTTGTTTGTGCTCCTCAGGGAGACGTGGAACTTGAACCCTCCGGAGGTGCGAAATGCTCAGCTGCAGTACGCAGGCTGGGGACCCCAGGGTCAACAACTGGTAAGAACTACAGTTCCCACAAATCCCCAGTGTCTGTTTCGTCTGCTGCTGACCAATGAATGTTGGGTGCAAACAATTGTTATCCATGGAGAAGCTGTCACTGGAAGGCTTTAGGGAAAGGAAGACAGTACAAACAACCCGGATAAAGAATTAAAAGTAAATACGGCTTTGCGAGTGTGCAGCGAGACGGGAAATGAGAATTATGTTGATACTGGAAGATATTTGTCTTGGTCAGAGTGACTTCATTCCAGCCATCACATGGTCAAAGCTGCAGTGAGTGAGAGAGGAAGCAGGACGGGACCGTTGCTCTGTGGCCTCCGTCCGAGGCTCGTGACGACCCGGACCGGCTCCTTAGACGGTCTTACAAGGAACCAGAGCAGTGGTGCAGTCAGGCGTCAAATGGTGTCCGAAGTAACCCAGCTGGACACATGAATGCAAGCACCTTTCAAAAAAATTCCCGTCAAGAGAAAGTGGCGTCAATGAGCTTTGTCATGGCGGATTGTTCAGGAAGTCAACCTGAAATGTGCCAGAGCCCCGGCGGCCTCAGACAGCTTCCTGTCTTTCTAGTTTTTCTTTTTCCGGGGGGGGGTTTCTGTCTAGGAAATAATTTGGTTCTCTTAGTTATTTTGAGGCCTCAAAATATGATCAGTTCCCTCAACATACTGATTTTAAAGCCATGACATCAAACTTGTCCCTTCAGTTTGAAGTCTGTTTTGTCTCCAAATTGTTCCCTGATTGTTGTTGTTTTGAGGTCAGAAGGCGTCATTTGTTCCCTCACTGTCATGTATTTGGGCTACAAGATATTGAGTTGTTGCCTCAATGAAGTTATTTCATATTTTTCTAAGTTATATCCTGTGGCCATGAATGAATTCAATTCAGGGAATGAGATATACATGATCTCGTTGCCTCTAAATACATATTTTTTCTATCTTTTCTCTGCCAACAAAAAGAAAATTCAGATTTTTTTTTTATTGTTTGCTTTAAGACTCCCGTCATATCTGCTACCTGCTAGCAAGAACACGGCTTCCATTAGTTGCGTCTCCCAGTGGCTTGTTCCCTGATCCACTCAGCTGTAATCGATCGCTCGTGATTGATGACTACATGAACCGGGCTGCGTGAGGAATACCAGGGTTGCTGGAACCGCAGCACAATGAATCATGGGATATTGACGGCTGGAGTAAATCATTTCTCTGATGCTTTTTTTTTTTTTTTTTTTTTTTTTAAGAAGAGGAAGAGGAGTTTGAAGAGGATAGATCATGTTGCCCGTTATGAAGACGGAACGCTAGTTGTCTGTCGACTGCTAATCACCGGAAGGTTCCGAGCAAACAAGATTCAAATCAGATGCTTCCATCCAAATTGACGCGATGCCAACTTTTCATCCTCTTCCCTTCTCACAACTTGTCATTAATGAGCTTCCGTACGTTGGTTTGCAGGGCAGAAAGACTGTAAGTGATTACATCCTGCAGCACAATGCTATTAATTACCTGTTATCTCATCAGTGGATTAATTAACACAGTTGCTAGATTAGTATAGCCTCGAGTTTCCCACCATTAGTCATGGAGTACTTTTACTTGCAGCCAGCCAGGTCTGTTGATGCAGAGCAGCAGCTGGCCTCCCCCAAGGTTCACATGTCCTCCGCGGTAGAGGTGAAAGTGGGAGCTGAGCTGGCGCTAAAACAAGCGCTCGCTCTGCAGGCCCCAGCGTTTTCATATTCACACGTCTAATAGACATAAATTAGCCCACCTGTTATCCCTCTCCCAAATCACTACCACACTTATTAATTAAATCTCCCTTACTCCTCCGTGGAGACGCACATACATGACCATATTTTCCCCGGTAATCACAGCCTCACACCCCCCCCCCCCCCATGGGCTATTTGTCAGGCTAACACAGTTGTGTTGTTGTTCACATGCATGTTACTGCAAAGAAAAAAGAGGTGCTTGGTTCCCCTCCGTGTTGCTTTCTCTGCCTGGTAATCGACATTTTAACATCACCATCCGTCAAAGACCAAGCACACAAATTTCCCTCTCAGCCTCACAAACCGCGATGGTAAAGTTTTGTTCTCGTGAACGAGAGCAAAACCTCCTCATATTCGGGGTGGGGATAAATGAAATGTGGGTCCCAGCCAGCGCCGGCAGAGCTCCCTCCCTCCGGTGAACGGGGCCAGGTCTTCTCTCTGTGCCGTGGCCTAGATTAGCTGCTATACACAGACTCCATCTGCACCGAAGTGACACCAAACCACATGGGTGCGTGGCTCAGGCCTCCTCCAGAGAAACTAATTGTGACAGATTCTGTTATCGTTTAAGGGATTCAGAGCCATCTCGTTTTCACTGAGGATTAGAGATGCGGCGCGGCTATTACCATGCGCAATTACAGAACACTGCTGTGAAATAAAGAAGACGCGTTTCAACCAAAAGGAGTTTAAAAAAAAACAAAAAAACTTGCCGAAGCAGCATCAGTTTTGGAGTTCTTCCTCTGAATCATTTCCACGGTTTCAAGTGAATATTTTCACCAACTGGTGCGGTGATACCAGCTCAAAGCCAAAAGACGTCTCAGGCTACAGAACAAACCTTTTTTTTTTTTTTCTTTTTCCTGTAATAAACCGAGAGGGATTTCAGCGTGGCATTAAAGCTGTAACATTGTAGAATTCCGGTCTGAAGAGCTGCCCCGCCACGCCACGCTCGCCCTGTGCCGATGATCTATTATTCTCTGTAATGAAAGGGTTGACCTTCAGTTATCTGGGAGGCCCTGCAGGTCTCTCCCAACAAGGTATGTGAGTCCAAATCTGGCCCCGGGCTTCGCTGCTTTATCTGAAATTGAAATTGTTTTCTCTTTTACTCGTGTCAGACGTGGTCGTCCTCAAATAACAAAGGTGCGGATGCCAGCGTGCTGATCTGATGGGTCAGGCTGCTGATGCTAATGAGTGTTTTGACCCCGAGGTCGATCTGGCCTGTGATACAGAGACTTGTACCTGACCCAGGTCTCCGACCCGCCGTAATGAGTCTGTTTAAAGGCCAGAGTATCCTCAGGTTTTCTCTTGTGCATGCTAATGATCACAGGAATGTCGCACTGTATTTAATGGAGGAAAAATCCCGACAGGGAAGCAACTGTCAAGGTCGGTGAGCAGAGAGGTGGAAGGAGCGCCACCGGGGGCTGTGGTGTCGTAGCAGGGCTCTTATCACACTCTCCAATGTCTCTCCTCTGCATTTTTTCCCCCCCAGATCTTTATTTTTGAGAACAATATCTACTATCGCTCTACGGTGGAGAGCCGCTCCATTCGCCTGGTGTCCACTGGCAAGGAGGGCGTAATCTTCAACGGGCTCAGTGATTGGCTGTACGAAGGTAAGGCAGCTAAAACCTGCAGGCGGGCGGAGGCTGAGGGGAAGTCTAACCTGACTGCTGACAGCAGGGTGGAACCGAGTCCACGTACGAGGCTTTTAAAGTCAGGGTTCTCAATTCTGTTTGTTTTTGTTGTTTAATACTGCAAGAATACCGTATATCAACGTGTCTGAGAATCAGTTCTGCTACATGTCAGGTGGTCTAGGGGTGGGCAGTGCAAGGGGAAATATTGGATATTCGGTGGGAACTCACATCCGTGTGTGTTTGGTTTCCCAAGACGTCGCAGTTCAGGAGTGAACCTCTGATTGTGTAACTGAAGAACGGCTCATTTTTCTCCACTTTGCTGTAATATCCCAAGTAACTCAGTGTACTTGGCTCATCTCGCAGCAGCAGGGCATCCAAACTGTAGCAGCTGTAGCAAAAGTAAAGATATATGTAAAAATAAAAGAGAACAAATACACCCAGAACCCGGGACCTTCTGTGTTCACCCCAGACACGCCTGATCCGGGCAAACAGTCAACCTTCTGGATTGATTGATTGTTGGTAAACCAGCTCACAAGGCCTCGCTGCAGAGTTTGTAGCAATGCCTCTTACATCTCTCGGATTTTTCTCTGCGAGGAACCAAACATGCCAGTGGGGAAACGCTCCAGGTTTGCGAGCTCGTGAACAGATTCGGACCGGGAGAAGCAAACTCTTGGAAGGAGGCGACTCTGGGGATGTATGCGTCTGCAGTCTTCTCAAAGAATGATTCATCTGAAACCTTTCCACAGAAACACTCCCAAGTCCAAACCAAACGTATCGAACGGGTGGTGAGTCATCGCGAGCAGGTAGCTGAAGCGGTAGAAAGGCTGGCTGAGCTTTAGTCCTGATATGATCCTCCTTCCTCTCCCAGTCCTCCTCTCACTACGGTTCCGGATCCTCAGCAGAAGCACGTGGATGAAGGAGTAATGATTTGAGGCAGTAGGACTCCCTGGTGTCTGTAGCCACATTCGTGCTTCTCCCCTGCACCGTGTTGCTTTTTACGCTCTTCAAATTAAAGTGAAAACTGTCAATTTGCTGCTGCTGCTGTACGCAGCTCCTGAAAACAAGTCTTCTAACAATATTTGCGTGGACTCTGTGACGTCTGGTGAACACGCTCTCACACAGATGTCGTGTCAACGCCACTGACCAGCTCACTTGCAGCAAGGGAAGAAAAAAACAGCCCCAGGTACCGCGTTAGCATTCAGCTGATGGATCTCCACGTCCTGCTGCGCTGGGCGCACGCTGCTCCAGTGGAACAGTGTTTTAATAACAGCGAGGGAGATGGGGAGCGCCAGATACACAACATAATCCCCGACTACCAGCACAAACATTACATGTCTGTTTGGTAATACGAGCGAACGCCACCAAGGACTTTTAGGATTTCACGGCTGTGACGCGGAGGCCATCCAAGGCCGGCGGCTCACCGGCGCCGGAGCTGCCGGGCTGCTCATCCTGGACTGTTTTGATTTAACGTGCGTTTGCCAGGCTGACATTTAAAAGCGCGTCCATCCCTCAATAGCAATATCTGGGCACTTTCAATGTGAATCAGTGCGATATGGCAGCCTCTGACCCCTGGCTCATATTAGAGCTCTGCTGGTCATTTCCACTCATCATTTAATGACCAGCTAAATCTCCCAGTAAGGAGAAAAGTGTGATGTGGAACAACAGAGGTGCGTTTGTCACGTTCCCTCAGAGAACTGACGACATTCCTCAGTCCTTTAATTTGATAACTGAGAAGGTTTATCAGGAGGTGACGATATCCGGTACTGCTCCCCACCG
Organism: Aulostomus chinensis; assembly: GCF_037954235.1. NCBI lineage: Eukaryota > Metazoa > Chordata > Actinopteri > Syngnathiformes > Aulostomidae > Aulostomus > Aulostomus chinensis. Next base: position 3,703,059 of record NC_141340.1, on the reverse strand, counting down.
TCGGTGCATGCATGTGATCATGAACTTGTGCTCATTCAGGAAGCGCAACGTTGTTTCAGATCAGAAACGCTCGCCAGATTGGATTTTGAGGCTCAAAGTCAGAATTGGCACTCGTGCAAACCTTCATGAAACCGTAAGGAGATTCTAGGAATGCAGCAGCCGACTCATCAGGGGCAGTTAGGGGTTCAGCACCGTGCTCAAGGGGCGGGGATGGAACCAGCAACCTCCCAAGCCAAAAGTTGCTAAAAAAAAACCATTCCTAGTCCTGCAGGAAAATTAAGAAATAGCTTGAGAAATAACTGGTGGTTCCCCCCTGCAGCAAACTACAGGACTTAACACTGATTGCTGTCCTGAGAGCTGAGTGTGCTCATGGGTCTGGAAGCTCCAGCCAGCTTCCTCAACAGTTTGCTACCATCGACCTTCATTCTCAAAACACCTGAGTCTTTTTCAGGCTCCTCTGGGGTGAGCGGTGGGAGGCCGCTCCCGTCTGCCTCCTTGTAGACGTCAGCGCCGCATCCTCGGTGCTCTTCTTCAAACGAACTGTTTGTGAAAACGGGCTATACAAATAAAATTGCCTTGCCTTGCCTTCCCAGGCGTAGCAGGGGTCCACCTGTGTGGTTCAGTTCTGGCGGCCCCTCTGTTTACAAGGCTAATTACTCAGGCTCCTCGTGCCAGTCGAATACAAATCAAGCCACAATCTGGTGAAACTTTGAGTGCAGGCCGAAATCTGGCCCAACTCGGTTCACTCTGATCCAATCAGTTTTTGGGAAGTAATTCAAAGATAAACCCCCGTTGTGTAAAAATCCATGAAATGATGGATAGGAATGAAGGGCTCCTCGAGGTCTGGCTCCCTTCAAAGAGCCTGGCTATCATAGAACACCCCCCCCCCCCCCCCCCAACCTTGATCCCGTCGGACACCTTTCGGATGAATTGCATCACACACTATAATCCAGAATTTACCGTCCAACATCAGAGGCCCAGTACTTCTGTGCCTGCGAAAGGAGCAAATCTCTCAGATCAGCCGGGTTCCAAAAGCATTGAGAAATCCTTTGCAGAAGAGTCGATGCTGTTATATCAGACTGCTAATGGCCGCGGTTGGAACGTTCACATGGCCGTCCAATCACCTGATGACCATGTTTTAGCTGGAATTATTTCATTGTATTTGCTAATCCGAGGTAGACCAGGTCATCTGTTAATCTCTGGGTTGGTGGTTTGGTCCCTGCGTCCTCCACTCTGCATCCAAGTGTCCTTGACCAGGACTCGATCCCCGAGGTCGCACGAGTCCGCGTATGAAAGAGAGGCAATATTTTAAAGCACTTTGAGTACCGTTTAAGTAGAAAAGCGCTGTGCAAACTCAGTCCAGTAACCATTTACATAAATTTCCTGTTATTCCCTTCAGATAAATCCCCTTTGAAAAGAGGCCTGTAAAAAGATTGGCCCAGTGGTGATGTTAGCATCTGCAGGGGAGCTTAGAAGCTGCGCCAGGTTGTGTAATGTTTACATTCATCGGTGAGACTGCGAGGATGAAGATTTTACATGCTAATGACTCGGCTCGGCTCGGTCCAAGGTCAAGCTGAGGCTCAGACTGCCACTGAGGAGAAATGAGGCCTTAAGCTCTGCCTGTCGCTGCACGGCAGATTTGATGCCATTGGGGTAAAAGGTCAGCAAATAATCTCCCAGGCTTGAATATCCTGTGGCTGCCGTTGCTGCTTTAATCCATGAATGTGTGTGTGTGTGTGTGTGTGTGTGTGTGTGTTTGTGTGTGTGTGTGTGTGTGTGTGTGTGTGTGTGTGTGTGTAATGAATGAGCTAGAGGAGAAATAAAGAGATGAGGAAAAAGACTGAAAATTAAAATGAGCATTTAGAAAGTGGAGACGCAGCCAAGAGTCCAGTCAGCTGTGTGTAACAGTCGCTAACGCCTCGGGGGAGTCTGGAGTGTTTTGTCATTTGTCGGCTGTCTGTGTGTTCTGATACTGACACATCCTGCAGTGTGACGCAGCCCAAGGAAACAGCTGTTTATGAAGCTCTGCCGCGCCAAGATAACAACCTGCCGTTTGATTGGAGTCAGTTTTGCCTCACAGATATTTGTAGATGAGTGTTTGTGTCGAGAGGCTTTCTTCCGTCGCTCTGTTTATCGCTCTGTATTCGGTGCAGGACACGAGGAACCACTGTCGATTATGTAAAAAGACGTAACGATGTTGGTTTTCCTTAAATTACAAGCTGAAATGGGCATGAAACATGCAAAGTCCCGTTGAACTTTTAAAGAACTTTCGCATCCTCGTTGTGTTTCCTCCGACTTTTCAACCCAAAGTTTCAGGGGTACAGGAAACGCGCTCTTCGGTCGCCTTGAAAAACAAACTTTAGACTTTTTTTTTTGGTCAAGACAAAGCAAAACTGTAACCACTGGAGACCAAAACAGTGAGGAATAAATCTGCCACTTTAAGTAAGATTTGTAAACACACTGTACACTGCACACCTGCTTTATACTCGCCGTCTGTGTGCTTTGCATAAACCTGCCAAAGCACTTTCATCCATTCACACCTTTCTTCCTCTGTCGTCCATGACTTTTCTCTCCTAATTGTGGAGAAACCGCGGTGAGATGCTGAGCAACGTCGCGCTTCGCTCTTTGTTCTCGCTCAGTTATCACTTGAACTGCGCTGTGCTGTTTTTACAGTCACCCCCAGTTCACCAGCACAGCGTTGGACATCAAAAACTAGAATCATCTATCAAACCTCAGCGAGGCAGCGAGCGAGTGTCCCAGGTAGCTTTGGGTGTTTTTTCATCTTAAATGATGGTAAAACAACTCCATCAAGTTGTTGCTGGTCATCGCTTTTGCCAGGATTTGGTTGTTGTTTTTTCCTCCCTCAATCCAAGTGTGCTTAAAATAACTGCAGGATTCAGTGTGAGTTGCGTGCGGTGGATGAATGAGGGCGAACGGTCAGACGGCAAAGTCCTCAAAGGAAAGCTGCCGTCCTTGCTGCCGTTTCATGTTTCTAACATGTGACTCTGCTGCCCTCTGTAGGAGACGTTGTCAGTTTAACAGGAGGAGGAAAGGTCTTGATCAGTTGCTGCAGCACGGATGAAGCAGATGACTAAGATGTCTTGATATGAACATTTCAAGTTGAGAAAATGTCGCCAGGGGGTTTGATTATCTTGTCCTCCTCTCATTGCTCCAGTCAGCCTGAATACTTCACATTCTTATGTCCCATTAGCTCCTTGAGTCGCCGAGCGTCATGCATTAATGATGCTCTCCAGTCAGTGAATAATGTATTCTGCACAGCGGTGTCGAGAACAGGGGGCGCCGAGACGAGCCTGTGACGGCTCACCTTGGCCGTCACGGCGACCGAGTGGCGAGAAGAGAGACATGGTTATTTAGCGTTGAAAGATAAAGAATTGTAGTTCATAAACGGGGGTTGCTTTCACTCACCTGTGTGCCCCCCTCGGCGTGTTGTGATCCGATTCTCACAATCCCAGAATCAACCTCCTCTAAAGGGACTGAGCATCTCAGCGGGGCAGCGTCTCAAACCACCCGCGGGGACGTGGCGAAGGAAACGTTCTACATTCCTATTTTATTCATTAGGGAATGCAGCGCGGTGCTGTGTGGTTCATCATCAACACAGTAAGAGCCAATCATTCCCCACCGCCGCCGGCAGCAGCCTGCAGGTGACACAACAGGCAGCAAAATACAAATAAGTAGATGCACTCACATGAGCGCAGACCTCCACCTCAGCCAGACTCAGTTTTTTTTGCACTTTTTAACAGATTTTGTTCCCCCCAAAACTTCCTTGGTTCCATCTGGGCTCAGGCTCCACTCCCCCACCAGGTTTGGCTTCGTAGTTTTTTTTTTGTACAATAAAAACACACACACACACACAGCGCTGAAAAACCAATCATTATTCGTATTATTATTGCTGTTATTATTAGTATTATTATCTCATGCGACGGGCGTGAGACATCTGGCATTTTAATTAGATCAACGTTCTCCAGGAGCCGAGCGCTACTGTAAGATAAATGGTCCTCTACCAGATCTCGCAGCACTGCATCAGAAAACAAACGCGTGTGTCCTGAGGGTGTTTGTCAAATGATGCTGCATATCAAGTAATTCCACCAAGCGTGCGCACTTAATGAAAATGCTAATTGGGGGGTGATGTCTGTGAATTCCCCAGAGCCGTCTCACAGATAAACATCATTAAATGCAAAAAGTTGATGTAAGTGTAGCTGGTGGCACCAGAAGTCACAGGCGCCGAATGAATTTGGGAGCGGCCCGGCCGTGCTGATGTTGTCACACGGGTCCCTCAGTGAGCTTTTTGTTTGCAGGATTTCTTAATAACCATGCGTGTGTGTGCGTGTGTGTGTGTGTGCGTGTGTAGCAGAAGGAATGAAGGAACTAGATTTGCTCGATATTTTACACACACACACCTGCACAGATGATCTCAAGGGAACGCTGTGGGTCGCGGGTCTGAAATGAGTGTCGGTGTTCCAGTTGAAAATGGAAATACGCACGCACACACTCACACACACACACACACACACTCACACACACACACACACACTCAGGAGAAACCCCCCAAAAAAACAACAGTTTGTTTTCCGAGTGCACGCTGTTGTTTGTACCTGCTGAGAAATTGCTGTTTGGCACATTTCTAGGAAACGCTGCCCGGCTCTAGTTAGGTCGATAAGATTAAAAGCGGTTGTGATTTATGACCTCACATTTAGTGTTGTGTGAAGAGGGGGTGGGGGGTCCAAATAAAGCAAACAGGTCAGTTAAGAGTGTATCGCTGACAGAGCACAAAGGGGAACTCTTTTACTTTGTGCCGGTTTGCTGGGCGTTTTAACAAATGCACCCTCGGATGTTTTTGTGGAGGTGAGGAAGCGACTGGGGCCTGGGCTCTGCTCGCGGGGAGACTTTCCTCTGAAACCTGCAGACGTTCTGCTGCCCTGTAATTCCTCTGTTGACTCTACCTGCTGTTCTCACGCACTGTCTGTATGATTGACAGGCTTCTTTTTTGTGCTTCCCGATGATTTCAGAGGAGATCTTCCAGTCCCACATCGCCCACTGGTGGTCTCCAGATGGCGCTAGGCTAGCATATGCTACCATCAACGACAGCCTGGTGCCAAGGATGGAGCTGCCCATGTTCACAGGGATGCCCTATCCAGTAGGGAAGGAGTACCACTACCCCAAGGTGGATGACTGCCCCTGGACCGCTGAGTACAAGGGTCCCACTTGGAGCTCACTAAACAGATGTTTCTGTTCCCCCGTCCCGTTCAGGCCGGCGAGGAGAACCCGGTCATCTCTCTGTACGTGGTGAACCTTAACGGTCCTCTTCACACCATCGAGATGAGGAGACCTGATGATCCCAGGATCGGGTGAGACCACCTGTCTGCTCCTTCTCCACACACCCGGCTTTTCTATCGCAAGCAGACGTGTATGGCGTTCCTGTGTGCATCCATTGAGATTCATGTTTTACTGTTGATTCTTCTTTACTTTATATATTCATTCAAAATGCACATTTTTGTGATTAAATGCAGCTTTTTTAGAGTTGGTACCTGCAAGTCTGCATATCCTCAACAGGTTCTGTCAGTCAGATTTTCCCAAGTCTTAACTTAAAAATAGACATTTCTGTAAAGATTCATGTCCCTAGAATGTGCCGTTTGTATTAGTACTGACATTTCTTCACCTCCTGGGTAGTATTACTGAGTAAATACCTCTTGGGTAGTATTACAGAGTAATACCTCAACATCTCAGTCCCTCTGCATCGTTCCTCTCACTTCAAACCAGCTTCATTTAAAAATGGAAATATTTTGGCGCTTATTTTAATACTTCCACCTCGTTGGTTGTCACGTTGCCACTCTTGCCGCTCACGTGTAACGAGTACGACGATGTGTGTGTGTGTGTGTGTGTGTGTGTGTGTGTGTGTGGGGGGCGTTTGTCAGGGAGTACTATGTTACCATGGTGAAGTGGGCCACCACCACCAAACTGGCCATCAACTGGTTGAACCGAGCCCAGAACATCTCGATACTCACACTGTGTGAAGCCACGACGGGGGTCTGCACAAAGGTCGGTGTGTGCGTGTGTGCGCGCGTGTGTGTGTGTGTGCGTGTGTGCGCGTGTGTGTGTGTGTGTGCGTTTAGTGCTTTCAGGCGCAAATAGAAACTTGTGAATTGTTCTTTCCAGAAACACGAGGATGAGAGCGAGGGGTGGCTTCACAGGCAGGTGAGCGTGGTGACGCGCGTCCGGTGTCGTCAATCATGGGGGTGTTTATCCAGGTCTGTAACTCTGATGTTATCTTTCGCTCGTCGTCTCTAGAATGAGAAGCCGTTGTTCTCCAAAGACGGACTGAAGCTGTTCTTTACTCGAGCCATCCCTCAAGGGGGCGGGGGCAAGTTCTTCCACATTTCCATGTCCATCTCCCAGGTACGACACTGCTTCTGTGTACGGAACATCACGGATGACACCTCATACTTGAGCTGCTAGAGGAGGTTGGACCAGGAGAAAAAAAATCATACTGAAAGATAGAACGTTATAATGCAGCAAGTTTTATTCCAAAATAAAGCAAAAATCTGATAGAATTCTCATCTCATTTGAAGAGAGAACCCAAGGTGTGTAGAACGAAGCTAACATGCTAACATTTGGCGGGGCAAAATGACCAAAAACCAGATTTATACAGACACGCAAGGCAAGATGCTGTTCTTGTGTGTATATAAATGTACGTACTTTGTGTGTCTCTGTCCTCTGAAGCCCAACACCAGCACAGACACGCTGCAGTCCATCACGTCTGGAGACTGGGACGTCACCCAGGTTCTGGCCTACAACGAGGACAGTCAGCTGATGTGAGCGCCGCCGCCGCACCCCTCACGACCACGCTTGTCCTGCTCATGTGGCTTCAGGTTGTTTGATTTTAAGCAAACGTTTGTAGATGAGCACCTCAAGACCTCGTGACCTCACGGGGGAAAGGCTGGGAAGGCTGTTTACTGGGAGGGGTTAAAGGATTCCTGGGGATTTACTGGGAATTGTTAGTGGGAGAGAGGAGTTGAGTGTTTCAGCACCACGGAGAGAGACGGAGAGGGAGTCTGGATGTCTCTGTCCCTGGTGCTGAAACTGGACTCATAGGTACATCGCTCAGAACCACGTGGATCTTCTCTAATTACAGAAATGAAGTCTACATATTGTTTGCTTTCTTCAGCTTTGTCGTCTCCTCAACAGCTCAAACCAAAAAAAAAAAAAGATCCCTGCATCGCTGCTGCACCCATGGGTGGAGGGATTCATCATTTCACACCCACACTCTTGTCTAGAAAGCAACTCTGATCCATCTGACATAATCTCACATCTGCACACTCGCATTCACACGTACAAAGACACAAGAAACTCTTTGTACTCGGCATTGACTTCAAAAACATCCCAAAAAAAAGAGCCCTCCTCTTCCTGGGGGGGGGGGGACCTACTTCTGTTCTAAAAGTATCCCCCCCCCCCCCCCCCATCACTCATTTATGAGACATTCATTCTTTGGAGTAGTTGGGTCAGTGTTGGATGTCCCCGTTTGCTCCCATAAACTCCGCTAAACTCACAATTACAATTGAACAAAGTAGTAGTGTGACTCCTTCAGTGTAGTACACTCTATGTTATTGAGGACCCCCCCCCCCTCTTTTTACTCCTAGATACTTCTTAAGTACTGAAGACAACTTGAAGCGAAGACATCTATACAGGTAACACCTGCTCACACCTGTTCCACCTGTCCGTCATCTGGGAATGAAGCAGTTGGGCCGTTGGGTGATGAGTACCGGTTCTGTCTCCGCAGCGCTGACACCTTTGGTTCATTCAACCGCCGCTGCCTGTCGTGCGCCCTGTCCGACGGCTGCGGCTACATCAGCGGCTCTTTCAGCCACAACATGAGCTACTTTCTTCTCAGCTGCCAAGGTGAGGAGCAGGAAGTGACTCGGCTCCTGGGGTACACTGACACCCCCCCCGTAGGTTCAAGGTGGGCGAATGTTTATGGGGGTTGGGGCCGTGTCACCTTAGCCGTCCCAACCCATTTTTAGAGCTGTGACATAAACGGGTCACAGAGTGTCCGGCTGAGCAGTTTTCCTACTTCAGGTGATGGTACTGATTTCAGAATGAACCCCAGGTGGTTTTTAATTGAGCGAAGGATATTTTTCATGTCCTACCTCTGCATCTACGTGTCTTTGTATGTAGCGTCAACGGTCTCCACCTTCCTACAGAAGTGAGTCATATTATTCCCGATCAGGCAGCTTCCGTCCGTGGCTGGTGATCCTAGACAATCTGTGATGAAACTTGCAGGCAAAAGAAAATATCTGAATGGGAAGAAACGCCCAAGCCTTTTTTTTTTTATATATATTTTGATTTTGGGAACGAATACTGAGAAAACAAGTCATTATTTCGATTTTTTAGTTTGTTTTATTTTGGAAAACGAATGATACACGGATTGTAGGCGTTGGTAGATGCAGCTACAGCACTGAGCACTCAATACCAGGAGAACATCACGTGCGAAAGGATGAATGTTTGTGGAGTTTCGACCTGACTTGAAGTCTGAGATCCTTGATATTTCATCACTGTTGTGTCAGATCAAGCAGGAAGTGACTTTCAAGCTCCTGCGGCTCTCAGGGACAGAGGTGAACATCGATGGTCGTCTACATTTGATTCAAAAAGCACACACACGTTATGCTGTATTATTCCCAGAAAAAGTCGAGGACAGGCTTCCAGTGTTGGGCGCCACCTCCTCCTGCTGCTGGAGGGACTTTGCCTCTGTTTGAGGCCCAGGTATTGAAAAGATATTCAATACTCTGACGAATCCGATGAGCTGTAGGAAGAGCCGTCAGACCCGAGCTGTCGGAGGCCTCTTCTGTCTTGGCTGCCGAGCACTTGGACATTAATCTGCATTTGATGACGCACGCAGACTTTATTCAGCTGTGCACCTGTGTGTCACGTGACCTGGGTGAACATCCCAGTACGCCTCACGCGGGGTTCTGCCGATGTCATCCAACCGTCTGATCTTCTTCTCAGGTCCAGACGTCCCGTTCGTGTCCATTTACAAGACACAGAGAGACGGAGAGAGCGAGACCAAAGACAGAGAGAGTGAGTACCTCTGATACTTTCAATTCAATTAAAGGACATTACAAGCGACCTCGTACACGTGAGCATCATAATTACGCCGAGGATGACCTTGTCAAAACAGGACGCACGTGTTTGCGCACCCCTCTGACTCACTGCTGTCTCCAAGCCAAGTCCAGCATGACTGCAGTAATCACATTACTCCTGTCAGAGGACGTGGTCATGAAATTATCACCAGCAATATCAGCATAGTGTAATTTAATCACTGCTGCGGGTTCGCCAACATGCTTTTACCGGCGCGACCTCGGCTACATTGATACACCTGCAAACGTAGCAATTAGAGCAGGTTGTTGGGGGTTGAGCAGTCTTCTAGGCAGCATGAATCTGGGATGCAGTGTTTTTCTAGGCCCAATCATTAGTTAGCATCTCTGTGAGTTACCTTGACAAAGAGATGGTTAGATTTCTGCATTGGAGTTTGGATGATTGCCGAGAATGAGCTAATGCTACAAGCTAAAAGGCTGACTTTTGGCCATGAACATCCTGCACTGTGAACTGCAGCAGCTAGCTTCACGCCTCTCGTGCTCTCAGTACGATGACCTTTAACCCCCAGATCTTGCTAGCGACCACATCAACGCTCCAGGTGAACGAGGGCGGTGTCTCCTGATGTGTTTCATGGGTTCACACGATGTGAGAGTAACCACAGGCTTTATTTTAGACGGCGAATTTATTCTGAGGTTTTAGGACTCCTTCCTGTGACACAGTTTTTGGTTGTTGTTTTTTTAAATGCTGCTGAATGAAGTGCTGTGGAGTCTCATATTTGGGGCGGTCCTGGACCTCCAGATGGCGCCAGCAAACCAAACCTCAATGATAAGGCCGATACGCGAATTTACACCAAAATGCGTGTGAATAAGGTACCGGGGCCAGCACAGAGTAGAGAACCGGCCAGACAGGCAAAACTGCAGCTCGTGGATTTAGGAAACAAACTGCTTGTTTGTAAAAGGAGCGGCCAATCGTTTATCAGGGTTAGTCCGTGTCACCCTGGACACGCCCATGACTGACCTCTCACACGTCATCGTTAGTAATGTAGCTGTTTGTTTGTTTGTTTTTTTAATGGAACATAATGTAGGTTTTACAGACGAAAACACACGAGCTGATGTCAGGGAATAGTCTACAGAAACACCTGTGTGTGTGCGTGCGTGCGTGTGCGTGCGTGTGCGTGTGTCTCCGTCATTAATCCCGGCCAACTCTCTTCCCTTTCACAGGGTTTAACTGAGGTTTTCCCCTGGAAACCTGGCAGGTTTTATCTTGGTTTGTCAGCTCGTGAAGTCCTGGCAGCTGTCCGATTGTTCCCCTCCTGGATGCTGCCTTTTAGCCGTCTACACAAACCGGTCCCAATACACAATGTTTTCTGGATCTCCTGCTGTCATAGCAACTAAGTGTTAGCGCTGCTCACCCAAGCTGCAGCAGTGGAGTCGGTGTAGCTGGTCGACCTCTAGAGATTCAGGTCACAGTCTCAGCTGCAGTCTTTCCTTTCTGTTTTGCATTTGTTGGACGTTTGGAAGGATGAGAGGATCTGAAGGCTTCTGGCCGGCTCCACGCACCTCACTAAACAGGAGACAGATTGGGTTTTAGCCCATCCACTAAAGTCCAGGGTTAATTTCACTTCTCAAATTAATGATTTTCAAGGTGAAATTTAATGCAAAAGCAGAATTTTTCGTCACAATAAGAATCATCAGGATTCAACTCTCACAGGTGCGTGCAGACAAGCTAAATGGTGATTATTTGTTTGGGGTTTTTTGCTGTCTGCAGGTATTGCAGAGGTTTATAAACTGGAGACCAATGCAAACCTGAGGCTGACGCTGGACTACATGCAGATGCCCACTGTGGAGTACAAGGAGATCAAGATGGAGGACTACAGTACGTGTGAAAAAACCCTTAGAACATGTGGTGATGTGTGACTTCATCTTCAGGGCCCACGTTGGAGTCTGTCTGAATAAAGACTTTTTTGTATTTGCTGCACAGCGTTGCCCATTCAGATCCTCAAACCTGCGAGCTTCATGGACTCGTCCCACTACCCGCTGCTCCTCCTCATGTAGGTACCAACCCACGTCTTCACACTCAGAGTCTGTCAGACGTCTGTGCACCTTTTTCTCTGAGTTCTATTAGGACAGAGCTTTAATCAGGTCCATTAATCTAATACAGAGACAGGGCTTTGTCCTCTGCTCGCGCTGAATCCCAATTACTTTGTGAGTGAGGAAACTCTTCGCTCCGTCCTTTGCTTTCGTTAGCATTCGTTGCACATCTGAGAAACCAACAACAACAAAAAATCCCCTGAAATTAACAAATTTAGGGTTATTAAACTGTCCTCGGTGTTCCGGATTTTCAAAGTCCCAACTGCGGTGCTGTGGTTGTCTGTGTGCAGCGACGGGACCCCTGGTGGCCAGATGGTGTCAGAGCAGTTTCAAATGGACTGGGCCACCGTGCTGGTGAGCAGCTTCGGCGTCATCGTGGTGCGTTGCGACGGACGCGGCAGCGGCTTCCAGGGCACCAACCTGCTGCACCGCATCCAGAAGAAGCTGGGCGTGTTCGAGGAGCAGGATCAGAGGGAAGCCATCAAGTATGTGGAGATGAAGAAACAGAAAACGGGCTGAAAAGAAATCGTCCGTGTGTGCACAGGCCAGGCGGAGCAGCATCCGTGTTTACTGGGGCTTCATTTAAAAAAAAACATCAATTCTGAGCAAAGAAGCCTTTTTTTTAAATTTGAAAATCTATTCAACGCACCAAAATGTGTCTTGAAAACATTCATTAGTATTTTCATAAAATATTTACTTTGCCATAGCGAACGCTGGGGGGTTCATGGAGTCAGCGGAGGTTGATACCACGGGTCCTCCTTTAATTACTGCAAAGATGCAGCATTAAAATCACATCTGCTGGGTGTTTCTGTCCTTGTTATCGTCTTGCTGGGGTTACGGGATTCCTGTTAACGAGACTAAAACGCTCCAGTTGATGTTTACAGTGAATAAACTCTCTAATCAGATGTTTATCATTCGCAGCGATATTCTGAAAGAGCCCTACATTGACAAAACCAGAGTTGGAGCCTTCGGAAAGGTACGAGTCGTCTCAGTCCCTCAAAGAATCCACATGGCAACTGTTTGGTAACCATGGTTACGATCCATCTTCCCCAGAGTCAGACAAGAAGATAGATACCCTTCTCAAGCATTCGGGCAGCGTATCAGTTCGCTTAGCATAATGAATGGTGGTGGATGGAAAGTGTTAGCGTAGCTCGTTCAAATGTTAGAAACCCAACTTTTCTCCTGGAAGGTCGTTTCCTGCTATGAAGTAACGATCATCTGCTTTCCTGTGGAGGATTACGTGTGAACTTCCAAGATTCTCAGCCTCATCCATCATAACCAGAAGCTGCAGATTTTGGAAGCGCGCAAATGTCAGTGGCATGCTAACACTTCCCATCCGCTGCCATTCATTGCGCCAGGCTAACTAGCTCCCTAATGCAGCACAGAGGAGAGAAGGGAACAGATCTTCCTGTCTGGCTCTGGAGAGGATGGAAAATCAGCGTATTTTCCAGAAAGTGTTCCTTTTAACGTCGAGGTTGGACTACAATTTTTCCTGGAGCTAAAGGCTAAAGCTAGCAGGCTGTGATTATTTGAATGCTTGTGTTGTGTCTCAGGTGTACGGAGGCTACATCACCAGCTTGTTGCTCAGAGGGGAGCTGTCTCCTATTAGATGTGGTGCCGTCCTCTCCCCCATCACTGACTTTGAGTTGTACGGTGAGCTGCACTCATCAGACAAGGATGGCATTCCAGCATTCAGAATCCAGAGATTTCACCCGCTAATAAAACGCAAAAGGAGTTTTTACCTCCATAGCTCATAGTTATTTCACTGACCGTGTTCTGTGTGTGTGTGTGTGTGTGTGTGTGTGTGTGTGTGTGTGTGTGTGTGTGTGTGTGTGAGAGAGAGAGCGAGAGAGAGAGAGAGAGATGAGCTTGTTCACCTTATCAGTGTGATTCTGCAAATACACACGGAAGCCAATTATGCTGCAGCAGCGGCAGACCATTAACTACACCAGCTTCCCCTCAGCTACCAGAGGGAGGAAATGTGTGAAATGTAGAATTGTGTGTGACAGAGGGAGAGAGAGAGAGAGAGAGAGAGAGAGAGAGAGAGATGACGCTCCTGAAGCTGGAGGTGCACCGAGTCAGGAAACTGCAAATTAAGGAGGAGCCGCACGTCTCGATGTGACTGATTTAGTTTATTTTTTTCCCTCTCACTTTGCCAGCAGGGGTGAGAGACGTGTCGTGACATCGGATAAGTTTGGAATTGCAAATGGAGACAATTCAGCGACAGCTTTTAGAGTAAATGATGTGGATGATGTAACGCCATTCAGTACGGAGAAGAAAAGTCTGCTTTTCCTCTCGGAGCGATCCACGATTTGCTGCCAAGTGTCAGTTAACAGGCTGGTTGTCTGAGTTAATTTGAGTAGAATGAAACTCGTCGTAGCCTTAGGATTCTTTTACAAACATCTGAAGAACCTTGAGCCTCCAACATGGTTTTATCATATTATGTATTACATGTATTATACATTATGGTGAGCTGTTAACGTGTTTTTCAGCTAAAGAACAGAAAGTAGTGGCTGTAGAGAGTAACTGAGACAATGGCGTTGTTCCATGAACGAGTTCTTAACTCAGTAAAGTGAGGGAATGAGTTACAACTCATGGCCTCAAAAAGGAACAGAACAGCAAAGTCTCTCCCGGTGTGCCTGAATCGTTCCTCCCGTTCCTTTTGATCTTTGCTCTCTTCATTACTAATCTGATTAAATCTCGCGGTGAGATTAAAGGTCCTTTACACCCTCAGTCTGCGTCTTTAAACGCGGAGGAGGAATGTCACGATGCAAAATACGAAGACTTCTCCTTCCTGACTGACACGAGACAAACGACTCCTCCTTCGCGCTCACGCAGAGTTTGGCTTTCATGTACGTCAAGGGCGGCGTTAATTGAAAGCTTCTCTCCTCTGCAGCCTCGGCGTTCTCGGAGCGCTACCTCGGGATGCCCAAACCGGATTCAGGGGCATACACAGTACGTATCCCTCCATTGCTTTTCTTATGTGTCAGATTGCAGTCATGACATTTGACCAGCAATTCTACTTCTCCTCAGATGGCAAACTTAGCCCACAGAGCGTCTCCGTTCATGGACAAGAAGTTTCTGATTATCCATCCAACAGCTGACGGTAGGAAAGTCTCTTCTGGATTAAAACGCTGCAGTAGAGGAAAGAGTGAAAGTGACGTGTGGATTTGCTGGTGTTTCCTCAGAGAAAGTCCACTTCCAGCACACAGCCAAATTCATCGCTCAGCTCATCAAGGAACGGGCCAACTACACCTTACAGGTTCGTGCCTCCGCTCATTCCATCTGTCTCCTCGTCCCTCCCGTCATGGCTCAGCTCCTCTCAGAACTTCGGGGGCTCGCTGATCCCAGCGGGAAGCCGCAGCAGGAGCGGGATTAGACCTCACAATGCCACCGCGCCGCATGATGAGATTAGGAGCCCTTCCTCCATTAACACTCGCGCTAATCCAATTAAGACGCTGGAGCGGCGTGCAGCTGAGTGCTCACTGTAGTTTATCAGTGACCTATAAAGTGACCCCGGGGGGGGGGGGGGGGTGCAGCCTCCTGCACTGCTAACATGAAGTAATTAGAACATTTTCATCATTGGAAATATAACAAATTACTTCAGCACTTGTTGCACAAAACCAACACATCAGAGCAAACAGAGTAGCTCTTGCAGTACTTTTCTGAGAGGAAGTACCTGAAGTGGTCCCATCTGTACTCTTTTTTTGGTGGGTTTTTTGTTTGTTTTTTTTGGTTACTTTACTCCCTCTTTTATTTTATCTGTTAAACTGGGTTACTCTGGATAGGGGTTCCCAAAGTGAGGCCTGAGGGCCACATTTAGCCTGCAGATGGACCTTTGAACCTTTGTTTGATGCACGTGACCCGAGAACAAACACCCCAATTTAGTTTTACCCGCTGAGGAAGAAGGTTTGGGCACCCCTGCACTTAGTCGGCGGTCATAGATTCGATTTTGGAATCAATCCTTTACCTACCTGAGCGTTTCCTTCCCGTTAAAGAGAACGCTGGCAGTTCAGCTGCTGGTCAGATCAACGCGCACAGGAAGCCGACATCGTGAAAAGGCGCCTCCAAGGAGGTGTGTGTGTGTGGTGGGGAAGCTCTTTGTTGAAAGCTGCATCTCAGACTTTGTGTGTGTGTGTGTGTGTGTGTGTGTGTGTGTGTGTGTGTGTGTGTGTGTGTGTGTGTGTGTGTGTCAGATCTACCCAGACGAGGGCCACTTCATTCACAGTGAAGCTACGAAGCAGCACCTCAGCCAGTCTCTGGTCAACTTCTTCGAGGAGTGCTTCAGGCTACCGGAAAGAGTGTTTGAGGAGACGCTGGAGGAGGAGAACGAAGACGAGGGGTAGTTCCCTCTGACAGGTCCCAACCCCCCACCCCCCCAAACCAACCGCCCGCCCGCCACTCTGTCGACGTGTCCAAGCACAACACTGGTGTCCAGCTGTCCACAATATGCAACCATCACCTGTTCCATTTGTTTCGGTTCGGCTCACTAGACTCCGCCTGTGTCCGCGTGCTGGACCTCAGACTGCCTTTCCAGCATCCGCGGAATACTTCCTCGCTCCACCTCCTCATCCTCATTCCCCATCTTCTGCCCTGAATCCCTAAG
Organism: Aulostomus chinensis; assembly: GCF_037954235.1. Classification (NCBI taxonomy): domain Eukaryota; kingdom Metazoa; phylum Chordata; class Actinopteri; order Syngnathiformes; family Aulostomidae; genus Aulostomus; species Aulostomus chinensis. Next base: position 3,687,255 of record NC_141340.1, on the reverse strand, counting down.
GCCCCTCCGGAGAGCCAGCAAAGACTGATGAGGCTGAGGTGAGATTGTGGATTATACTGGTTGATTTAACTGGGAGCAGCACGATGGACCAGCAGCAGTGGAGACAAAGCATCAGCTCTCTCACAGACCTCCAAAGCTGTAAGGGACCTTAAAGCGCGCGCGGGCTTGTAAATTAATAAAAATCAGATGCCTGATGACAACCACTGGTCAGCAGTGTTTGTAAAGGGTGTCTGGAGTCGTTGGGATACAGGAAATGTTGCTATTTTTCAAGTTGTGAAGAACTTTTCATGTTGGACTGTGGTTGTGTCGGTCGTTCATACATTATGTAAAATAGCACACGAGCATTCACTACTGATACGTGTTCTTTTGGTATTCATGGTTCCCCTGATGTTGCGCCCATCTTGTAGACTTGTTTTATGTTCTTCAGTGATGCTGACAGAGTTCTCCATCCGGCCAAATGTTTTAAAGAGATATTTCTGTTGGGACAGGATGTTTTAGTTTCATTAAATTTCCTCAAGAAGAAGAAAAACATGTATTAGTCACCTTACTGCCTTACTTTGTCAGAAAAACCGGCTACGGGACTGCATTTATATACTATCCAACTCGGTTTGACGGGAAGCTGCCGTTAGCTAATTGGCTTAGCATAAAGACAGGAAGTGGAAGCCTAGCTTAGCAGGCAGCAGCACTGCTAAAGCTCACCAAGTAATGTGAGTTGGACAAAATGAAGTAGTACATTGATGTACCGGGAGTTTCTCAAGGTGTTCCTGGGTGTATTTTTCCTGCATTTGTGCGGAGTATTCTTTATGCTAGGCGGAGCTAACGCTTAGCAAGAAAGCGGATAAGTGTGCACACTAAGCTAAGAAAGAAAGTCTGTTAGCGTTACACAATGCTAAGCTGACTCCAATTTCAGAGAACATCACTCTGAAATTGTACCAAAACTTGATGGAGGAAATGTAACTGCTGTGGTCGTGGTTGCGGTGGGGTCTGTAGGCAGGAGAGCATATTTCAATCATGAAGCTAAAATGTACAGAATCTGCATGCATTATTGTTTAAAAGACATTCCTGAAAGTTCATCAAAATTCATATTCAGAGTAATAAGAGCAGCACGTGTTAATGTAAAGGCTGTGCTATTTACTCTTTGCGTAAAACAATAAATGTACGGTATGAGAATGAGGGCAACGTAAGTGGAAGCCCACTTCTGGCAGGAAGAGGTTTTGTTTTTTTTTTAAAGCCATAATAATATATTAAAAAAAATATTCCCCCGGTAAGTTTTTAATTTGACCTAAAAATGTCAGAATTATGAACGTTGAATACATTTTTCTGCCTCGCAGTGTTTGACCTTACCTCTCAAATTTTAGCTCATTTCGTTGCGCGTCTGACTTTCAACTCTTCCCTCGTAATGTGACCTTATCGAATAGTTTGAACTTTCCCCTCATAATTTGGAGTTCTCATATCACAATTATTGCTTTCCATCTCATATTTTTTTCCCTCACCGTGAGACTTTTATTGTCATTGTTATTATTATCGTCAAGGCTAATTTTTAATGATTTTTTTTTTTCCCTGGCAGATGTTGGCTTCCATACAGGAAGCCTATGAGTTCATGTCTCTCCTTTGAAATTATGCATTTGTATATACAGGAGGGGACGGAGTCGCTGTCACACAAACACGACGTAGAAATGAGGAATTCTTGAGGAAGTGTAATTTTCCATGTATTTATTTTTCTATTCGAATGGCTATTTGTGTTACGTTCCACTGCATGTTAACAGGTTATTTGCGTCACTATCCATGTTAATTCAGCCCCGCGTGGTAATTTTGACATCTTGAATGTTCCTTACTGGATTGCATAAATTACATTTCCAGTAGTATTGTGATTGAGATCCCAGTCTCGTCAGCTTGATGTGTAAATGTTATTCAAAGATCATTTTATTCTAAAGAAGAAAAGAGACAATATTATATGAGTGTTATTTGTGCATAAAGCATTTTGGAAGTTACATTCGACTATTCATTTATGTTCTCCTGTTGCTGTCCTTGAATTAAAAAGAGCGTGGACTTCATAAATGCCAACGGCTCCATCAAACTTTCTTGCCGGCAGTTGAGAACTTTTCCGGGACGATGGACTTTGTTATCTTAAAAGCCTAGAAAGAGAGTGATGGCAGGTTGTGGCATGAAGGTAAGTGGATGAAGAAGAAAGTGAATATTTTATCAGCCTCCCTTTTTTGGGGGGGGCTTATCTGTTTTTATTGTTCTTGTGGATTTTATAACTTTGGTCGTACAGGGGCAGAGGAAGCTGGCGACAACGGAGAACCGACATTTCACTGCGCAAAGAGCGTCGGGCGAGCAGAAGACGAGCGGCGGCCCAGAGTCGGTACTTCAGAGTTGTTTGGCGCTGGGAGGTAAAGAGTTAAGTTGGTTTGTGGAGGTTTTTCACCATCAGCGGCTTCCTGCTGTGACTGGAACGAGTTGATTCGAGGGGAATAATCACAGGAACAAGCAAAACAATGAAAGAGTGAAGATGCACCGGGAGCCGAGGGGACGGCTGCTTCCGATTCCCTGCACTTTGATGCACTGTTGAGGAACGCCGTTTCACAGGAGCTGAGCTGAAGGAATTCCTCACTGCCTTTCCTCAACCACTCATCCAGTCAAACCCACGTTTGCAGTCGTTTAGCTCTGCGGCTGAAAATTGTGAATTCAAAACGTCCAGGCTCTTGACCAGTTATGCATTTCAGATCATGGGTTTTTATTTTTGCTTGGCCAAAAAGCTCGGGATAAACTGAAACAGACAGAACGTAAACCTGACACGGAATCATCGGATTTCAAACTGCAGAAGGCAAAAATCTCAGAATGTCACAATTTGCATTGCAATTACATGAATTAATCAGCTGAATACCAGCTACAGCACCCGCACATCATCAGTCAAGAACACCAGGCTCTTTGGGAAAGACGCACGCCTGTCCACCGTCCCCAGAGCCTGCAGGGAAGACCCAGCGAGTTAGCTTAGCACAATCAATGGCGGCCGATGGGAAGTGATAGCATCCCTCTGTCCAAAGTCATCAAACGGGTCAGGTTGAGGTCGTTGGTTTCAGGAAGTGGTCGTCCTCATCCTCTCTTACAAAGTCGGCCATGATTAATAGCAGCAGTCGCTCATTCAGTGGCTCTTTAGTTTATCTATTATTTATTTGAGTTGCTGAATGAAATCACTTCATTTGTCCTGGGAAAGTCGTCCCACCTGTACGCCTGACTTGAAAATTACAATATCTCTTCAATATTTCATTACAGATGTTAAGTACGACCAAATTCATATTAGTGACGGCAAAAGAAGTGTATTTTATGTCTTTTAACAGTTGTATGCTAACACTTCCCATCCACTACCATTCATTATGTTAAGCTAACTAGCCCTCCTCTCTGATTCTGGGGAGGACGGTGAAAGAAAATCATTTTTCCCAAAAAGTTTCTGAATTCCTTTTCACATTATTGAACCCTTCAGTCACGTTACAACCTAATTACAGGTTCCTCCTCGTTTGGACGCAGATTCAACAGGTGAACCGCGGAATCGAATGTGCCAAAAGTCAAGTCGAGTCAGCAGCAAATCATCCGCTGGGGAGGAAAGCAATCAGAAGTAGTAGATCTGCTCAAAGCCGCTACTGGGCGTGGTGGCCACCGGGCTGTAGTTGTAGATCAGAGCCCTCTTCTCCTCCTCCTCACTCTCGAATCTGTGAACGTTCTTCCTGGCTGCAGGGAGACGAAGCAGCTTTACTGCAGACCATCGGCTGCTACCCAGAATGACGAGGGGGGGAAAGAAACCGCCACCATACCTTCGTTGACAAAGAACTCGGCCATGTAGAAGGTGACTTGGACAGCCGATGGAGAGTGAGGAATGTAGGCCTTCCTCCATTCAAATGCGTTCTTCTCTGGATGCCACTGCGTCCCGTAGATGGGGTAATCACGGGCTGCCGGGGGCCGAGAGCAGAGGACGCGTTCATTAAGACGCTCGGTTCTACTTTACCTGCGGGCGGAAACGTGGAGCCGGTCGCTGATACCCTCGGCCGTCGACACAAACTCGATGTACCCGTCTGTGTTTGTGGAGAGGACTTTGTAAAACTGGTTCAGTTCTGCGTTGGTGGTGTAAGTCTGAGATAAACCAAAAGGAGAAGTTCAGTGACCACAAACGTTGAGAGGCAACGGTCAACGGCGCTTTAGCTGCCACGCGGCGTGAATGACGTACCTCCACGGCCAAACTCCACTTGTGAGAGTTTTCCGTCAGCGCCTCGGACGCCAGCGCGTCCAGGAGCTCCGCCGGGAAACCTCTGAACAGCCGGCTGTCTTTGGCTTCTGTGGATGGAAGCTACTTAGAGTAAAAGCTGCAAGAACAACATGCGTTCACGCGCATTCTCAGCTACAGACTCACAACGGCGAGTGTTGGCGGGACACTCCCACGGCTTTGAGGACGCTTGCCATTCCTCGTGTTTTCTCGCAAACGTCAACGTTACACTCAGGCATTTCTGACTTGAGCTCAACTCGATACAGAACGTGATTGTTCTCCTTTAAGTGACGGCTAAGAAATAAACTCATTTGTAGAACCTCCCCAACCTCCTGCGCTGGTCTGGCTAGCACGCCATCATACGCTTGCTACTTATTTGACAAGTAAATGCAAGGAATCTGTTCACGCAGCAACCCGACGTTCTCACGTCTGTGCCAAAAAATACTTGACTGTGGAGGGTCGACGCCGGCGTGTTTTGTTGACTTCGTGACGCAATT